>NC_040042.1:37701471-37762845 GCF_003713205.1 Coffea eugenioides | reverse complement strand
GTAACGTCTGCAATGCCACGGAAATTTGGCCATCTATGGAAATTTATTATCAGCCTCTTGAATTTTTTACTCCATTGTAACGTCTGCAATGCCACGGAAATTTGGCCATTATTACTCTTGTAAATCTGTGTTGCAGAAGCAATTCTTATTACCGTCCTATGATACATGTAGATTTTGTAGAATCACATCTTCCCTCTTCTTCAGTCAGGAAAGGAGAGAAAATTCATATAACAGTTTCCAAATGTAAGCAGTTAAGATTTCAGAAATAAGAGGGATCACTAAAAGGGAGATGATATTTCAAATACTAAACCAACCTAATAATATCAAGGAGCAGGACATAAAGATCAATGTATATTCATTTCTGGTTTGAGCAAAGCCTGGACAAAGCAAGTTGTAGCATCCTGTTGATCGAAAATTATTCCTCTGTTCATTGTTGGATGGAAGACAGACTGATAAATACATGATGTCATATTTTAGCTGCATTCTGAATTTTTAAGAGAAAGTGATTAATTTAATTTTAAACTATCAACAAATGTGGGATGCTTACAGTCCAATAAATGAAAAAACTTGTTCTTTTATCTCCATATAATTCTGGAAAAAAACCTGTTGTCGTCCAATTAAGACATACAAAGAAATTAATAGAATGATTAAGTGATCATTTTATATATGCTATTTTGAAGAAAATAAAAAAAAGGCTTGTGTAACAGGTGCCCTAATGCGTTTTGATTGTAAATTTGAACATAATCTCCTTAGTTTGCAATTTCTGGTGTTTACTTGTTTTAATGTGAATAATTTCAGCTTGCTTGGAAAAAAGTTTGGTGATCAAATTTCAGATATTGTTAGCATCCAAGTGCTCTTGGGTTTGTAAACCAGAAATTTCAATCCAAACTGAAGCTTTTGATAGTGATATCAGAGCCCTTGATGCTGGTGATCAAATTCTCAAATCAAGTTACTAGCCTTTTGATTGGTTCAGTTTTCTGAAGCCAAAGTCTTTGTGCTCTAAATTCAGTTCTTGGCCATGTAATCTTGTCATGCTTAGATAGCTCTATCTAGTGTCCTGCCAGAAAGTTATATCTTGTCATTCTTAGATAGCTATAGCTATATCTTGTCATGCATGGAAACTTTAAATCCAGCATTGCATTTCAATGTAAGGAGGTGAAATCCTATTTTCTAGTGACTTGTTGGCCAATTTGAATTAGATGGACCTTTGTTTAGTCCAAGTACTAAATAAATAGGTGAGTAGATTCATTCTGATGCTCAAAATGAGCCGTTTTCTCCTATTTTGAAATACCAATTTCATATCAAATGTCTTGTGCATGTAGATTTTGTTGTTTACTTCAAATTGGACTGGCTTACTTGATCAGCAGAACTCGAAAAGCAACTCAGATACTCATGTTATACAATACTCAGCACACGGTTTTTTAGGCTTTAAACTGGATAGATCTCGGAAAACTTGAAGATGTGTTGTGGAAGTGTTGTGACTGCTATGCTATACTAATAGTCTGCAATTTCCTTCTAAGAAATAAGCACGACATGAACTTTCCCGTGGAGTTTTTTGCTGTGTTAACCAAGTACCTGTGCGTTTATGTGATTTGCTTGTATCCATAAAGCAGGAATTTCGAAACTCTAGAGCTTTCGAAATGAGTTTTTGAGTTTGAAACCAAGCATATGGTTCGTTTATAATTAAGGGTTTTCTATTATACCCGATCTCAATCTGACCGGCCACTATGATTTGGATCCGATTGCCACCCCTAATTATATTGGTAAAAAAATATATATATTTTACAAATTATTCCAATTTATTTAGAAAATGTTACTAATTTCATTACAAATTATGAAATGTAATCATGGTTTACTAATTTTTTACTAAACATAAATACTGCATACAAAAGGAAAAGATATTTGACTTTGTTTTGCTTTGATTAGAAAAACTTGTGGCAGTAATAACGAAATAGTGACCTTGGTGCAAATTTCAAATCAATAACCAACGTACACTTAATTACGGTAATTTTTTAGTTGATTAGACTAATATATGCCATAAAGTAGTAAGATTTGATCATTTATAAATTGACAATTTTAGTAGTTTATATACCATTCACCTATAAAAATTATGATTATTATAAAATGACATTTTATAATAATTTACATACTATTTGCCAATTAAAAGTAAGTTTCATAAAAAATGTGCATGTAAATCCATATTGTGAATGATACGAAAAATATTTGAAACTCACGAAACTTAATATATGGGTAAATTTACTATAATTTTAAAAGATTACGCTACATTAGATACGATCACTTTACCTTTTATACTTGTGACCTAGAAAATAAATTTATTAAAACACATAACATTTACAAATGATACATACATTTATTAAAATGCTTAAAACACAAAACATTTATGAATGAAACATACAATCATGTATTATACATTTACGTTACCAACAACTACTAACTATAATATTAAGTTTCAACCATTAATAAAAAAAATCTTAGCACTAGTTTAAATAAACTTCCTAATACTTGTTTCATATAAGTTTCTTTAAGTATAGTAAATTTATGCCACAAACTAGTAAGTTTTGATGATTAACCAAATTTACTATTCTATCAACAAGATTTTCTATTAATCTATAAAAACTTACTATTACCTGAACTAAACTTATTCCCCACAAAACTAAGTTTCGAATGTAGAGTAGTAATTTATTTTTTTTAAAAAGTAACTTTCACTTTTATTTCGATTGACTTTTTGAAACATAAATAGGATAACACTTATATGACCATTTTTTATTTAATTTTTATTTACTTTTAGCGGCCATTTGATTATTTGATAGGTCTATCCACCTAAATAGGATAACACTTACAAATAAGAAAGTAAGTTTCCCATCTAAAATAGTAAGTTAACAGTAATAAATTAGTAACTTTTATACTTCAAAATGTAAATTGGAATAAATATTAAACTTACTTTTTAAATAAATAAATTACTACTTTATATCCCAAACTAACTTTTTTAACTTCCTGTTTAATTCAAGTAGTAGTAAGTTTTAATACATAAATAGTAATTCTTACTGATAACATGGTAAAATTGATTAATAATCAAAACTTACTGATTTATGAGACACATGTACTATTTTACTTTAAAACATATTTCAAACTAGTGTTAGGGAATTTATTTGAAATAACGATAAGATGTTTTATTAATGATTAATTTTTAGTACCTTAGTTAGTAAGTACGCATAATATACCTGTATAATACATGATTATAGTTATCATTTAAAAAAATTTATTTACATATTTTAAAATACTATGAAAAAAAGTTTGACTTTTCACATAATCTCGTAAAATATGTAATAAAATTTTGTCGTATTATAAGCTTTTAATTATTTTCAATTTTTGAAAAGTTTGAAAGTTTGGATAACAATAACAACAAATCTTCCTAGTTATATATAGAATATTACTTGTTTATATATCAAAATTTTTATAAATTAACACCTATGAATATAATAAGATGATAAAGTTTTAATAAATTTACATTTGAGACACAAGAAATAATAAGAGTAAAAGCCTAAACAAAATGAGAAATAATATAATAATAAAAAGGGATAATTTCAGAAACCTCCCCTGAGGTTTCTGACATTTACACTAACCTCCCCTGTGATTTGAACAATTACACTGACCTCCCCTGAGATTACTAATCCTTTACAAATTCAGTCCAAATGATTAAACTATTGTTTTAGAGAGTGAAATTAGAATTTTGTACCTAATTTGTCCTTTGTGCTACATGTCCAATGAATGACAAAGTATTACAAATTAATTAATAATTAATAAACTTTAAGGAGCGTAGTTTATAGGCAAATACGTATTACTTATTTAAAGTACCAACTCTTTACGGGTATTTTATTTTCATACATTTACTTTATTACAAATATTTATTCTCAAATACAGATTTGTATTTACTCTCAAATATTTAATTTTTGTTAAATACAAAACCTACCACTTTTTCTTCCGTAGAAATATTAATATAACACTTTTTCAATTTTAGTTATAAATATTTATGTATTTAACATAAATTAAATGATTCAGGATAAAATACTCATAAAGAGCTAATACTTTACTCATGTAATGGATGAAAATCATAAAAAATTAATACTTTATTGGCCATTTCTTTTTTTAAAAAATATTTAATTTATATTAAATAGATAACCTACTGATTTTCTTTTTGCAAGAATATTACTGTAACACTTTTTAATTTTTAATTACAAACGTTAATATATTTATCATAAATTAAATATTTAAAAATAAAATATCTGTAAAGAGTCGGTACTTTAAATAGGTTATGTGTATTTGCCTATAAACTATACTCTTTAAAGTAAGGAGTATAGTTTATTGATTTAGCTAGTAGAGAATCTTTTGTGGGTGGCGGTGTTAGTTCTCTTAAGAGACAAAAATGGGTATGCTTTTGGTAAAACGATTAGTTTATACGTGTAAGTACGAGCATGCACACAAAAGTGGTTGGATCTATTTAACTATCCGCACAATCAATAATCTTTGGTAAGCCTTCGATGAAACTTCAGAGAGAGAGAGAGGGGGGGACCACACTGAATCAACGTAGTATTATGTAAACTATTGGTATAGTAGCTGTTATGGTACTTGTGTCTAAATGAAATATTTGTGCCTGAATCTCGCACCTTCTAAAGACGTCAGGCAAAAGGAAAAGAAACGTATAAATATTATTGTCCTTTGAAATATTTTCCAAAAAGATGGGTGAAAATGAAAGAAAACTTTAATTCCGAGACCATTTATTTTATCAACTACACTCCTTACTTAAATTAATAAACTACACTCCTTAATTTAAATCAATAAACTATACTCTTTACTTTAAAGAGTATAGTTTATAGGCAAATACACATAATTTATTTAAAGTACCCGCTCTTTACAGATATTTTATTTTCAAATATTTAATTTATGATAAATATATTAACGTTTGTAATTAAAAATTTAAAAGTGTTACAGTAATATTCTCGCAAAAAGAAAATCAGTAGGTTATCTATTTAATATAAATTAAATATTTTTTAAAAAAAGAAATGCCCCATAAAGTATTAATTTATTATGGTTTTCATCCATTACATGAGTAAAGTATCAGTTCTTTATGAATATTTTATCTTGAATCATTTAATTTATGCTAAATACATAAATATTTATAACTAAAATTGAAAAAGTGTTATATTAATATTTCTACGGAAGAAAAACTGGTAGGTTTTTTATTTAACAAAAATTAAATATTTGAGAGTAATACAAATCTGTATTTGAGAATAAATATTTGTAATAAAGTAAATGTTTGAAAGTAAAATACTCGTAAAGAGCTGGTACTTTAAATAAGTAATACGTATTTGCCTATAAACTACGCTCCTTAAAGTTTATTAATTATTAATTAATTTGTAATACTTTGTCATTCATTGGACATGCAGCACAAAGGGCAAATCAGGTACAAAATTCTAATTTCACTCTCTAAAACAATATTTTAATCATTTGGACTGAATTTGTAAAGGATTAGTAATCTCAGGGGAGGTCACTGTAATTGTTCAAACCACAGGGGAGGTGAGTGTAAATATCAGAAACCTCAGGGGAGGTTTCTGAAATTATCCCTAATAAAAATGATAAAATTAGTATAACAATTAATATAAGAAAATTAAATTTAATTTAATTCATGTATAAAATGGTCCTAAAATAATTAGTACACTATGATACAATGTTATTTTAACAACAAAATTTTTTTTTTTACTAAAAGTCTAAAATATCCATGACATACGTATGAGGGATATTTTACCATATTTGTATCTCACATCTAATTATGAAAGTTAATTTGAGAAAAAATATTTTTGACAATAGAATTATTTTGAATTTAGTCAACAAGTTGAGATTTTTTAAACAATAAAAGTGAAATATTTTGGGAACTTAGTTGTTTATTTTCCCATAATTAAAAATTGCTATATTTTAGCAATTGTTGCCAATGACTTTTCATTCTGTAGAATAATTTTTATCAATGCAATATTAGTTTTATTAACAATCATTGAAGTTCCATTGATCCGAGGATGGACATTTTATTGCTATTATTTTATATGTAAATATTTAGCCTAAGTAATAAAATAAATAATAGCTACTTAAAAAAAATGGAAATTGGTGTACAATTGATTGTGGTGTAAAATATTAGTATACAATTAACTAGAGTTTGAAATGGAATTAAATTTATTTAGTATTTTACTGCTAACAACTTTGACTCCATTTAATGGTTAAACAAAAAATAAAAGAGACGTAGAGACTGGGATTGGTTCCTTAGTGTGAAAAATGAAAGTTTTTCTAAACTAATTCTGCATAAAATTCTGGATGCATATGAAATTAGAAATGTGATAACTTTGCAATTCATTCTCATTCATGATGAATTTCTGCGATTCTCAATTTTTTTCGTTCAGCATGAAAACATTCTTTTTTTGTCATATTGATGGCTTTTGCTTTTAAGATTATCTACATGTCGGTGGTTAGTATTATTGACAAGGTTAGAGGTCATGGTAAATGTTACAAATTTTAGGAGAAATTATGTATTGTAAAAATGGTTTAATAATTTTCGATTAAGCATAACTACTGCATACAAAAGGAGAAGAGATTTGATTTTATTTTGCTTTGATTAGAAGAACTTGTACTAGTAATAAAGGAAATTTCAATTCAACAATCAACGTGCACATGATTACAGTAATTTTTTAGTCATTTAGACTAATATGTGCCATAAAGTAGTCAGATTTAGTCATTTGTGAATTCATAATTTTAACAGTTTACATAAAATTCATCTATTAAAATTTATGATTATTATAAAATGCCCTTTTATAATAATTTACTTACCATTTGCCAATAAAAAAAGAGTTTGATAGAAAACATATGGATACAAGTCCATAATGTAAATGATACAAAGTATGTTTGAAAGTCACAGAACTTAATATATGGGTAATTTTACTATAATTTTCAAAGATTATGCTATGTTAATACAACTTTAATTTTTATACTTATGACCCAGAAAATAAATTTATTAAGATTTTACCATTTTATTAAATTCATAGGCATTAATATATGAAAATTGCGTACCATTTTATTATATTCATCGGTGTCCATATATGGATATTGTGATGTATAGATAAGTGCAATTCTATAGATAACTCGAAAGATTTTTTTTTACTATCATCCAAACTTTTTAACCTTTCACAAATTCAAAAATAATTCAAAATTTATAATATGACAAATTATTCTTACATATTTTATAAGGTCATATGCAAAAAAAAAGTTTTCATAGTTTATTTAAAATGCTTAAAACATATAACATTTATAAATGATACGTACAATTGTGTATCATACATTTACATTACGAGTAATTACTAACTATAATACTAAGTTTCAATTATTAATAAAAAATCTTAGCATTATTTCAAATAAACTTCCTAATACTTGTTTCATATAAGTTTCTTTAAGTAAAATAGTAAATTTATGCCACAAACTAGTAAGTTTTGATGATTAACCAAATTTACTATTCTATCAACAATATTTACTATTAGTCTATAAAAATTTACTATTATTTGAACTAAACTTACTCTCCAAAAAGTAAGTTTTAGATATAGGGTAGTTATTTACTTGAAAAAAAAAAGTAAGTTCCATATTTATTCAAATTTACTTTTTGAGACATAAAAGTTACTAATTTCTTGAGTTAACTTACTATTTTTATTGTAAAACTTACTAACCATATTTTTAGGTACTATTTTATTTAGATGACCAGTACAACAGGTAATCAAATGGTCACTAAAAGTATTTTTACCTGTTATATCAGGTTAAAACAGTTTCGTTACCATAACGCTCGTTACTTCAGACTTTTCCTATATATATATATATATATAATAAAGTCGTATCCTCATTCTTATCGTTTCATGTTTTCTCTTTCCTACGTGGCTTAACGAGACAGCAAGTAGTTTCCTACGTGACTTGTTCCTTTTTTGTTTGGATTTATATCAATTCTTATTTCCTATATTATATGATTGGTCCAATAAGATATATCAATTCTTAGTCCGATAAAAATTGTTAGTCCGATAAGATATATCAATCATACTAAGATATCATACTAAGATATATCAATTCTTAGTCCGATAAGAATTGTTATCACTACAAGAAGTAGAAAAGTAACTAATTTCAATTAATAAATCATCTTTTCTTCAAAAAAAAATAGTTATTTGGACGATTGTGGTTTTATTTCCTATAATAATTCTTAATATTATAGGATTCTTATTTTCTACCCAAAGTTATGTACTTTAAGCAACTTAAATCAAGATAAACCTACTTTTAATGTTTTTATCAATATCTCTTTATATCCTTATCAATTCTTATTTCTTATGCCTACACTACATATAGCCTCTAATATATTGATTTCAAGCATCAAATTCATGGTTAGGTATTTTCAGTGCAAGCAGTTGGCACATTAAAGCATCGATTTTGGGTTTTCACTCCTCTTGATTATCAGGTATATTTTCTTTCAATACATTTTTTTTTTAAAAGACATGTTGATCTTCAATAATAAAATACAGGTATATGTTAAAAGTGTTGGCAAGTGATGCAACCGGTAGTACTTGGTTTGTTATATTTGATCAAGAGGCTGAAAGAATAATAGAATACAAACTTTCTTTTGTTCTTGAAGAATTTAACAAGATAAACTTATATCTAATTTTTTAAAATATTTTTAATAACAGTAGACAATCCGACACTTATCTCAGCCATTGAATATTCTAACAAAAAAAAAATCTATTATGCATTTCATTTTCAGGAAGGATTTAACAATTAAATCGTGTCATCAATTATAAATAAGATCACGTGGAAACCTTTTGTGTTCCAAATCAAGTTGAACAATTACAATCTGGAACAAGGTAGTAATAGATTTACAGTAACTAGATGGTTCCACTATGATTTCGAGAAGGAAACGCATTTCATGCTTTCACAGGTAATGTGCAATAAATTTATCTTATATTTCACATATTATATCTCACATAATATTTTTGCCTTTAATTTTGATAAATCATTATCAGATTGGTGGAACCGACAACCAATACCAACCTGAAGTATCTTCTTCCCAGATCCCAATTAGTATAACAGATGATTCTAATCAACAACATTTCAATACACTTCATATGAATCATTTATCAGAGGGTTCAACAAAAGCCACAGAGGAAGGGAATCCTCATAAAAAGATTTGCATGAGAAGGTGGATTTAATATACTATTTTACTTTCTTAAATTATAATCTTTACGTATTTTTATAAACAACCTTGAATGCGATAAATCATTTATTTTTTTATAATTAGTTATCCTGCTTTGCTATCATGCAGTGATAATGGAAAATCAATAAATACTGATTTGCACGGACAAATCGAGGAGAATGTTCAAATAGAAGAAAAACAAAAACAAGTTTCCGAAGAGTAGAATATTATTTGATACTATCTACTGCACTTTTTATTTATTTTCAGGTTTTTGAATGTTATGGTATTGTTGAATGTTATTTTTTCCATTTTTGAATTATTATTCTCTAAATTAGATGTTCAAATTTATATTATAAGAATACTTTATATTACAATGCGCACATAGTAATATACTTAAGACAAGTTATAATAGATTATACATTAAATTTGTATTTTATATCGATATTTTTATAAAATTGACTAAATAATTTATTATTTTTCGACAATTCCTGTTCAACGAACGGGTACAAAACTAGTTTATATTATTGCATTGTAAACGCGTTTTTAATAACACTTTTATCTTTTCAATGTCTGGCCGGTTCGGCAAATGAGGGCCTTGTTTGGCAAGCAAGTTTTTGGTCAAATTTGTCTATTACAAAATTTTTTAACAATTTTAATTACAATAATCTCAACAAAATTTTTGAACTATACACTTCAAAAAATCCAAAAATTTACACACTTCAAAATTTTTTTCTACAACTTCTACAGTAAGTTTTAGACAAAAACACTCAAAAAACTCACTTGTCAAACAGGGTCGAGTTTTTTGGGTGTTTGACTAAAATTTTACTGTAGAAGTTGTAGGAAAAATTTTTGAAATGTGTAAAATTTTTGGATATTTTGAAGTGTATAGTTTAAAATTTTTTAGAAGTTTTATGAGGTTACAGTAACTAAAGTTATTAAAAAACTTGTAACAGACAAACTTAATCAAAAACTTATTTACCAAATAGGCCCTCTATTTTTTTACATACATCATATTTTAAATAAATGTTATACCTTTTTTCCAAATTATTTCAAATAATCTCCTTCCCTAACACGCTCTGCTTTTAACATTTGCGGGGGACGTAACTAAATCATGAGAAAGTCATTGACGTCAAACCTGTTCTGTTCCAGACATTTGGCATCTCAGGGCCCCAATCTCTAGTCAATTTTAATTGGAAGTTCATATTATTGACCCTCGTAACAACCAAACAATAAACCTGAAAGTGACTACCACAAACATCCCGAGATTGAAAAATGCCGAACTTCAAACATAATTGGGAGTCTATATGTGGAGATTAGAAACCCAACATGTTAACTGCAAACATCAAGTACCTGGTGAAAAACATGCTTCGACTACTTGAGAACGACAGGTGTACAATTTTGTGGTTCAAATTAATTGGGCATGCACATTGAACAACGAGTTTTTGCAAGAAATTCAGTCAAGAGTAATAGTAGGGGATGATTATCCGTAATTTGGAATTAGTCACTATTTCTCACATAACCTTTATCACATTTCGAATCGGGAAAGCCATTGACTCAGTCAAACTTGATCAGGAAAATTTGAGGGCCAAAAAAAAAAAACCAGTATATTCTTTTCTTTTTTTTTTAGTTTTCATTTGTCTTTTTTGTTGCATATTTTCACATTATTTAATTATTTTATAATTTACACATCAATCACATCATATTATTTTCACTATCGATCCGATCTGTCAAATTCTTTGATCCCTAACCCTTAAGAATCGAACCACCGTCCAAGTCGACTTTGAGACCATAGCCTACAGTGATTAAGTGGTAACCATGACCAAACAAAAGTGCAGCTTTGGGATAGCAAGAAGAGAAAACCAAATTCCCTTAGAGGTAATAAATTTGCGAGGAAAAAAAGTTCAAAATTTTTTTTACCAATATAGATGCAGTGTCTAAAATTTTATTTTTTTAGCTAATATAATATTTGAACTTATAATTTTTTAGTCGTTGAAGTTTTTTACAGCCAAAGTCACCTTTTATATTTCCAATCACCTTTTTATCTCACATATATCATATCATAAAAAGTATTACATTAATTATTTCAAATAATATTTCAAATGATACCGTATCCAAACAATAAAACTTGGATAGATTCTGTCTGCAGTCCCACCTGTAGACCGAGTGGTCCAAAATCTCCCACGTCATCACTAAACCCGAAGAGTTAAAGAAACCAGAAGTCTGTCCAAAATCTGTTTTGTTTTGCTAAACGTTAAAAGAGCTAAAGAGCTCTGTCGCTTTTTTCTACAATCAACAAATCCAACGGTGTATTTAGGTAGAAAACGGATTCCATCGATCAAATCCGCAGGTTAATAGTGTCTTTTTTCAAATTATCCGAAGAAGCCTCTGAACCACATCCTTCATGGCAGTTGGCACTAATCCCCCGCCACCACACCAACAGGTTTTTGGCCCACCCATGTGATGATATTCGTCCATGATTATGTTGTTTTGAAAGCAGAATTTGACTTGTGGGTTCATCAAAAAAATCTTTTTTTTTTTTTTAGAGTATTAGGGTTGTAAGAGAAAAGGGATGTGGATTTTAAGGTATAGTAGTAGGCAAATACTTGTCTGGGAATTGCCTTCATTTTTTTTCTCGGATAATTAGCTTTCCTAGTTTCGGTTTTTCTTTCCTCAATTTCAACTTGATTTGGCTCCCTTTGTCTCTCTCTCTTTTTGGAAGTAGAAGGGGAAGAGGGAACCCAACAACTGGGATGTTTAGCATCAGGGAGAAAGAAGCAAAAAAGAGGAAGGCGGAGTGTTTAATTAAGAACTTCTTGATGGAGAGCTGCTTGCTTGTTAGAGTTGTATAAAATGTGGAGGAGGTCAGAGTAGAGACCAAAAAAGTTCCGGCACAATGTTTAGGGCCGGGATTCGGGTTTCGTTCTTTTTATTTTTATTTTTTATCTTTTTATCTTCTCACTTTCTCTTTTTTTATTTCTAAAAAAGAAATGAGATGTTCCCAAAGATACGAATTTCTGAGAATTTATTCCAATTTTAACTCAAATCACTGTAAAGTTAGGAGAGTTAGGAGCCTGGTGTCTGTCTGAATATTTAATTCTTAATAGTGACGTGATAATTTTTTTGAGACACTGAATTTACAAGTGGACTCGTAGATCAGGTCTACCCGAAATTTTACAAATGTTAACAACAAGCCACGTCATGTCACTAGGCCTTATGGTAAAATTATCAACATACGAAAAAAAAAAAAAAAAACCCTACTCCTTGAGTGGCTCATATCCATGCAAAACATTTTCAAAAGAGCAATCAAAGGATGAAAACCTGACCTTTAGATTTTTGCACAAACAACATCAATGGGATTAACATGTTGTGTAGGAGGGACAATTAATTGTATCGTACCTTATTTTATCGTATGCACATATAATATGCATTTATAAATATACATATATATTATAAATATATTATTATATAATATTAATAAATTTATAATATATATTATATGAATATAATTATATTTAACTAAATAATTATAATATATATTTATATAATGTACTAATATTATAATTATAATATATTATATATATGTATATATTATAATATATAATATATATAAATATTAATTATATCATTGTATAATTATAATATGTAATTGGATTTGTTTCTTGGAATCAAACTTGGGAATCGGACAAAACCCACCAAAATACTTGGGAATGGAGAAACACCAAATTTTTAGAAATCATTCCAAGATTTCAATTCCCATTCCAGTAAACCAAACACCATTTATGGGGTTCATTCCATTCCCCGAATCCGATACCCTCTTACCAAACGCCCCCTAATTGTATCGTACCTTATTTTATCGTACCTCGAAATTTGCGACCAAGTCTGCAACCGTACCTTGATTGAATTTCTTGCAAAGAAGACTAGCATAGTCAAAATCCCCCGTTCAATGTAGTACATGGCCAATTAATTTGAACCACAAAATTGTATACCTGTCGTTCTCAAGTAGTAATAGTGTCGAAGCATGTTTTTCATCAGGTACTTGATGTTTTCAGTTAACATATTGGGTTTCTAATCTCCACTTATAGACTCCCAATTATCTTTGAAGCTCAGCTTTTTTCAATCTCGTGATGTTTGTGGAAGTCACTTTCAGGTTTTTTTGATTGGTTGTTACGAGGATCATTAATATGAACTTCCAATTAAAATTAGGTGCAAAATGTCTGGTTCCAGTTAAATTTCTCCATTGGAGTCTTCAAAAGATGTGAAATGACGGGCTGGAATGGAAATACTAGTAATTATGTGGTAACAATCCAATTATTGAAGAAGAATGGTGGTTGGGTAATGGGAGATGGATTCTGTAATCTTTAAAGTTACATATACCTGCATCCCGGTCTGGTTAATTATGCTAACTAGTACAAATTAGATCGTTTCAACGGACCACCACTTTCCCCCGTCTCAATTGGATCCTCCCATAGAGTAGATTCTCCCCTCTCTCCTACCCTCCGTAGGAGTAGAAATAGGCTAGACATGTGTCGTTACGGAAAAAAAAAAAAAAAAAAAGAAGAAGAGGACCACAACTTTCCACTTATGGTGTTGGATTCTGTTCTGCCCATCTCGTCTTTTTCACAATCCATATGATGAAGATGGTGTCCTTGATGAATAGAAGGTTCCATTTGAGGCAAGTGATGAAGATGACTGGACAAGTGGGTTGTTCATCTTCCTTTAAAAAAAATTGGGTTAGTTGCAAAATGCACTCTTGAGTTATTACCAACTTGTAGCTTGCTCATCTTCATCTTGGAATTTTTGGCACATTATTCAATTGCCATTCATTTGGTGGGCTGAATATTAACAAAAAGACTTAAACACCCCTGCAAAATATATGTTCAGTAATTTTGCGTTTTACAATTTCACCACAGCTACCTCCAGTCCATTTTGCTCATTAGCAACTTCGATAAAAGGAATTTGTTCTCTCTTCTTCTCCAATAGTTTTTCACTTCTAGTGCAATGTATGTTTACACATTGTGAGGACAAATCTCTCTGCTTTTGCCTTTCGTTGCTTTCTTCTTCCTTTTTTTTTTTTTTTGGTAAGGCTCTGTCTTATCTTTGGGTTGATGAATAGCGTCTTTCATCTCTTATTTACCAATTGAAAATGGCTTCCATCACAATCCAACTATCACCAATCTCATAACCACCAACAAAGACAAATAGCAAACTAACAAAACTGGGAAACTCAAAGAAACCCCACCGCGATAAGCGAATATATATGGAACCAAAACCAAAACAAGCCGCACAAATCCCATAAAAATTCATCTCATGTGTACGAATTGAGATCCTAGGTGTAGTCTCTGAATTAGGGTGGAAAGAAGAATTTCGTTGGGCGTTTGAGAAGATTGTACTGATTTGAGGGTTTAGCAAGAATGAGGAGGAGTAGAAATTGGAGGGCTGCTTGGGGATCGAAAATCATTGGGAGAGAGGATAAAAGGGCCATCACTCATTTGTGTTTTAGCAAGTATGTGAGGGATAAAAATTTTTGGCTGCTTTAGGGGCAATTGGGAAACAGGATGGAGAGAAGAACAAGAGAACTAGTTACTTTAGGGATTTCGGACACAATTGTCAACAGAATTTTTTGACTAATGTCTAATTGAGAATTAAGAGATGAAGGTATTACATTACTAAAATTCATGGTTTAAGGTGTAAATTACAAACCAAAGATAGTTCAAGGTTGCATTTTATATTTAACCTAAAATATTTGTGATTGAGATTTATCCATGACCCTAATCTGAGTTATTGACTAGAAGTATAATCTAGTCAAGTCGAGTTCAAGTAGTACACTACTCGAGCTCGACTCAAGTTAAAAAAACTTGAGGTCAAGCTCTCGATTTTGTTTTGTCTTACTTCTACTTAAGATCGAGATCGATCAAATTGAGTCCAATCGAGCCCAATTTAGTCTATATAATATAAATTTATATTTTATATAATTTTATTCAAGTGATGAGATAGGCATTTCACATTAATAAATAAAAAAGCATATGTACGTAAAGTTCAATTGAGTTCAATTAAATTTGATGAGCTGTCAACATCACATAGCAGGCTCAAATTCGAGCTTGTCAAGCAGCTCAAATTGCTCGAACTGCTGCTCATCTCCATCAACATGAGTTTAAACTCAAGTTTTAACCGAGTAAACTAGCAAACTATTCGATTGAACTTGGCTTAGAGACTGAATTTATTTTAGTAAAACTATTGGACTTTTTCCTCAATTTTTTTTCCTTATCGGAGAATTTGGCTGTCTTGTCATTTTGCTATTCCATAGCTACACGTTTGTTTGGTCTTTTTACCACATTTTTTTTCCTTTTTCTTTTTTGTGACTCGATTAATTCCTATGGACTATATGTGACTGAGTCAGGATTGGGAGTTAGGGATTAAGGGTTGGACCGATAGCAAAATAACTGAATGGTATAAAAAGTTAGTAAAATTAGTATAGATACCACATCTGGTACCTGATGTAACTGAGCAATCTTGCTTCTTGTACAGGCTTACTGTTCTATCAATGGACAATTTATCTTTTGCTTAATAAAAAAAAAGAAAGTAAATATAAAACAACTAAATAATATTGAAAACAACAAGAAATAAGACCAAAAAAAATCTAAAAATAGCAATAGAGAAAAACAAACCGGCTTTTTTCTTCCTTTTTTCATATCAAGATTGGTTCCAACTTTGATTTCAATGACTTTCTCGTGATTTTGTTTTACTCTCCTGCAAATGTTAAAACCAGTGTGTTAGGATAGGAGATCATTTGAAATAATTTATTTGAAAAAATAGTATAACATTTTTTATGATGTGATGTACATAAAAAAAAACAATTGAAAAGATAAAAATATAGTTGAAAACGTATTTACGATGTAATCAAATAATCTTGTGCAAATAAGAAGCTATCCAAACACACTCGCTAACCTTTTACAATCATTATCGTGCTCCAAATTCTGTTCAAGCATCGAAACAAGTGGAAAGCTTTGAATTTCCAGGCTTGAATATCCATACTTTGATTCTTCGTAATGGCCTATTATCTATCCCTGAACCAAGCTAAGTACCAACGCTCGAACTTGTCATTCTTGCTCAGAAGTCCGAAGAATTAAGATGGATCCTGATTGTGGTAACAATTGCTGAACAGGAATTTCTTTGCCCAAGACGGATTTGGCGGCAGTACTAAATCGCACTTGATTGTTTCAACTCGTACCAAAAAATTTCAAAAAGAGTGAATATACGTGCATGACTGTCGTGATTACTTCTTCATATGATCATAAGGGTGATGACTGATGAAATCCAAGTCATGGGCAATCATCCTGTAGTGTTACTCCGACGAAACATTGTCAAAATCGTCGTTGTTCAATGTGCATGGCAAATTCTTGTGAACCACACATTTGTTTTTGTTTTTTTGTTTTTTTTTTGGAGAGGAGTGTGAACCACACAGTTGGAGCTTTGTCGTTCGAAAGTAGTAACACTCTCGAAACATGTTTTTTTTTTCCCACTGCTACGGGGATTCATCCCCCTTGGAGCAAACTTTACGCTTGTATCAAAAACATTCATCACTTGTATCTGTAACATTCGATATGGGATGGACCATTCATCACTTATCTACTCTTGTAAGGCAAATAATGTAATTCATGTTATTATGTTCAAAACTTTTTTTCGTATCAATGTGTGGTTCAAAACGCGCATTACGACGTATCCATTGGCAATTGTGGCTGGTATGCATGCGGAGAAGGAGAATCGTTTCTATCTATTAGTTGAATTATTAGTATTTAGCTTGGAGTATGTAACTTGGGTTCGGAAGGTTTAAAAGTAGATGTAATGACTTTATTTTGATTTCTTGTTGAATAAATGACTCCATTAATTCTTCAGCTTTTAACAACATCTTATTTGGTCCTTCAACTTTTTAAAATATCTATTATATATATCCCAACTGATATATTTTAGTTCTAAAAGTATTCGTTTCGATTCAACTCGTTAAAAGCTCCATCCACCCCCAAAAAAACACCCTTGGAAAATAAAAAAGAAAAAAAGGATTAATTCCACTCTGCACCTTTTAACTATATTTGAATTGCCACCTTGATCCTTAAATTTAAAAATATGATACTTTAGTTCGTAAGTATTTCACATTAGTCCCTAAAACGTAAAATTCGTCTCGCTCTAGTTCTTAGCTATAGTGTAAAATCTATTTCACTTTAGTTCTTAAAGCATAAAATTTGTTTCATTTAAGTATAAAATTTTTTCACTTCTATCAATTTCACTTAAGTATGGTGAATTTTATTTTTTAAGGACTAAAGGATCCCATTTTAAAGTTTAGAAATTAAAAATTCAAGGCTGCAAAGTGAAATTTACCCAAAAATGAAGGCCAAAAACATGCTTAGTTACATTGCTTTTGCGGTGGCTAATTAAGAAAATTATTTATAGTGAATTGTGTCAAAACGGTTGCAGAATTTGGTACTACATAACACAGTTTCATTTTAAAAGCTTGTGTCATTTGCTGCACAGCCTTGGTGCGGCAACAGACACAAGTTTTTTTTTTTTTTTTTTTATAACACCCAGTCTGTGTCCCATATCTTGGTTTAGCAACAAACTCCTTTTTCTAAAAAATTGCAATTTCAGTCCCGAATTGGGGGACTTTGTAGCTTAAAAAATAAAATAAAATAAAATAAAAAAAGAAAATCTCCTTGGTTGCCGCACATTAACCATATATGTAGAGCAAGGGGAAAAATTGTGCAGTTTGCAAGTATTTGATTATTGGAAATGTTGAGTTAATGTTTGTTTGGATAGTAGATTATTTGGCCAAATATATTTGCTGACATCACCATTACAATTTTCAATACAGTTTTTTATCTTCCCAATTACCTTTTTATCTCACATACATCACATCACAAAAAATGCTACAGTAATTATTCCAAATAATATTTCAAATAATACCCTATCCAAACAATTACGTTTGAATGAACCAAACATGAGTAGAAATTATTTTATGATAATGATTGAGATTAAGACTGAAGATTGGCATTGGTCATTGTTGAATACTTAGATATCTTGTCCAAATTTGCTTTGGCTTCATCATACAACAAATGGACGGCTCGTCTCTCATGTGTCCATGATGTTGAAATAAAGTGTTAAGCATATGATAGAGATCAAATACAACCATAAGTTTCTTCTGTGGTTAGCATATTTGCTGCATGAAAAGAGATTGTATATGTCCTAAAAGCAAGTAATTAAGTAGCTGAATCTTCTTAATGAATTACTAATTTTGTTAATCAATTTTTTTTGGGACTTCAAGAATGGTTTATCAGGCACCTTATGATTCATTTTCTCCTTTTTGGTTTTTGTTCTTTTCATTTTGGCCATTCTTGTAATTGTGCCCATACAGTATCTAAGGATTAATTACATTAGCTTTTGTTTCCCACATTTTAACTACATGGGATTTGAATCCTAAATCTGACAACGACACAAATTTTAAAAACTCTTATCTGATCATTGGACCAATCCAGTGACTTGGTTAATTACATTAGCTTATCAGACATAGATAACCGGTCAAGGGTGTAACAGCCGCCGTACCAATAGCAATAAATTGTTCCATCATACGGAAATAAAACTCGGACGCCTCAAATTGGTCATAAGTAACTTTTGCATATTGGTCTGGATTCGTTGGCCGGGAAATTCCAATTGTGCAGTTTGCAAATATTTGATTATTAGAAATGTTAGAGTTAAAGAGACGGATAAATATTTCACTTGGAACTCGAAGTAGTACAACGGGGCTTAGAGTTTTCACTCTTGTAGATGTTAAATTCTAATTTGTACTACCACTAATTAATCCTTTTTGTCAGGTTAAAACAAATACTAATCGGTAATGCCCACGACTAGACTACGGTTTGGGTTCAGATTTGTCTCAACCAATTACTTGATGTGATATGCAAGACATGGGATAAGTAGCGCCCACTGCACCACAGTTTTGGTTCAGGGTTATGTCAATCAATTACTTGGCGTGAATCTGAATAGTTTGAAGCGAATAATTTCTGTGGTGCTTTAAAGAATGGGACTAAGTGAATTAATTCATGTTTTGTGTTTTCAATTGTCGTGGGTCACATGATAGGACCAAAAGTTTAAATAAAATTACATGCAAAGTCAATCCTAAACTCGATGATTATCAGTTAGTACAATTAAAATGTTGTTTATTAATTTTGATTGATCAAAGTTCACAATTACAGAGACCCCAAACTTGATGGATTATGAACTGAAACACAAACTTAAGGCACCATTCAAGAATAATGATCGATTGGGGACCTAAGTGTTATCTTTTTTCATGGGTTCAGTTTTCCTCTTGGTTCCACTTGAATAATTAAGTGAATTATTACTTTTACTTGACTACCTAACAATAGAATTGAGTTTTAGCATACTGTTTGTTTTCTAAAATGATCAGTTGCTCATATCTTTTAGTTGTTAAAGTTGAGACGCCCCTTCAATTTCCTTCCTTGCTTCTTGAATCGTGACACTTACCTACTAGAGAAAAAAAAAAAGAAAAAAAAAGTGAAACAACTTCTCGACATGTAGAAAAGAAATTCGGACAATGAAGCTTTGTGTGTGGAGTGTGAAACCAAATTTGGTTGAATGGTCCTGAGTTTGGTTGATTGGTATTGGCCCATGTGGTTTCGTATGGTATGGTACTTTGTAAGTTTGAATCGAATGGCTTTGATGTAACCGCCATAGACATATTGAAGCAAAATCTTTTCTTTACAATTTAGCATACGGGAGTGCCTTAAACTCTTCTGACGCAAATTTGATGTAAATTTTAAAGATTGGTTTCTTGCCTATTTACTCAAGGTAACAGGGTACTAAGCAAACTTTAGGTCTCATTGAAATGATTCATATATCGTAATAAATGGTATCATCAGATCGACAACTATCATAATTTACGAACATCATTTAGGGTTAATTTCAATAAATCCTTTCAAAAAATGTCTTTTTCTCACATTGCCCACATCAATGTCTATTACATCAATTCACCCCCCATGTTGTTGCAAATTTCTCTATTAGGTATGCTAAGGTCGGACAACCCAATTTCGGGCTAAATTTTGTCATGTTCAACGCACAATTTTGTAAGTTTGCATCCCAAATACATTTAAAAAAAAAAAAAAGATCCCAAAAACTTTCGGTCTGCCGCTGCTATAAACTACTAAAGCGGCGGCCTTGTTTGGATTGCGGTTTTTCATCGAAAAATTACGTCGTTTTCCGTAATCACATTTCCCTATTATCTTTTTTCCTCACATACATCAAATCGCTACAGTAATTTTTTCATGAAAAATCATGAAAAATGCAATCCAAACACAATTCTTTAGGCACATCTGGTTCCACCTAACCTAACCCAACCCCCAACGGAGGTTAGTTCTCACTTTTACTTATTCTACTAGGGGAAGCCGGGGCAGGATCGAGTTTTAATTTGTGTGATGAAATATTTATTCAAATAAATTTATAAAAAAGACAGTAGAATTAGAATTGCATGATAATAGTTTAATTGAATCAATTGAAGTGCATGAAATTATAAGTAAATTGATCAAATCAACAAACTTATAAAGGAAAACAAATTTATAAACAAAAGAAATAGGATTGTAGCAGATAATCGCACCATACCATTATAAACAATAACTATAACAAAGATATTATTACCGTTGTTACTATACCATTATAGTACAATCATGGTCATATCTAATCAACAAGTAACACATATCAACTATAAGGTTAGATTTAGATTTTACCTTGATCAAGAAATTGCAATCAATGGACAACCTTTGCTCACAGTTTAAGCACCTACAACCACGAACATCAGATTTTGGAAATATAGTTAGAAAATGTAAGAAGGTTCCTATGATATTCATATTTATGCATCATGTATTCCATAATGAAATTTTCATATTCATACAATAGCTATTGAGAAAATATTAAAGTAAGAAACTCATAATTTTTTTGTATCAACTAAACATCCAAAATTGTAAAAAGAGAGAAAGCAAATGAGCATACCTATCCAAACAGTCACGACAAAATATGGAGGACAAGCACTTCAAGCAACATTCTTCAATAATAAAAGCCTCCATTATTGTTAGGAAGTTGAAGAACACTACAATCATACTTGTAAGGATTGAAAATATGAACCAAAACCAATCAAATTCATTATTAAGAGCTTCCTAAATCAATCATCTTTAGCATTAAGACTCTCTATTATTGTAGCTATAAAAATTGCCCAGCAATTATAGAGGAAGATGAAAAGCACTACAATTACACTTATAAGTGGTTTAAACACCACTTAAAGGCTTGATAATCACGTGGAATACATTGCATACGGGAGAGGATACAATAGTCAAACCCTACTCAACTATTTATTACAATGTTATACATTTGGCTTAATAACTTGCATTTGACTTTTTTTCCCTGCCTAAATTATCCCCAAAGATGGCAGGTGAAAATTTCTCAACAATCACCTACAAGCTCCATATATATCTATATATATGTATATACTTGGAAGAAATCTTGAAATTAAGAGCTTTAGCTGTATAATACATGGGAATGAAACCCGCACAAGGTGCAGGAGTAGGGTGCTTGTGTTTTCAGTTGCCCTTGGAGCTTTATTTTGGATCATAGTTATTTGGAAAATATTTAAAATCGAGAAAGGAAAAGAGTGTAAGGTATATGTCGAAGAAAATGTTGAAGGATATTTGCATAAAAAAAAATCTACATCCTCTGGATACAATGAAATTAAATTGATGTTGTCAAACTAGTAACTATCATCGATAACATCCCTAAACTCTTTCTGGGGAGCTGAAGGAAGGCGTCATCAAAGGAAAACTTCTAGTTTTAGTTCTAGAAATATGACCTTGAACACGTTCCCATACAATGCATGCCAACCAATAATAGAATTTCAAATTTCTAGTCCCGTTTAGATGCAACCAATTTGGCAAAATAAAGTACCTATACTAGATCTAAAAAGGGGAAAAAAAAAAAACAAAGATACATTGTTAAATCTATTGAGTGAATTCACATATACTACACTGAATAACAAACTGTCCTAAATAAACTAATATCAAAATCTTTTCAACTTCAAGCCACAGTAAAACCAGACAAGAAAAAAGAACAACCATACATGTAAAGAACAACCAACTTAAATTTAACATAAACCAACTTTAGCATAAATCCCCAATGACTAAGCACTATCAATTAATCAATCATCAAAGAAAGGTAAATTTAGAAAAGTAAAGTAAATTACTAATTTTACACACCTTTTCCAAAAGATTTTGGGTAACAACACTATTAAAATAACTCTTCCCTCTTCAACCTATTTAACAAAAAAAGAAAGTCGCGGTTAAATTGTTTGAACAAGGTACGTTAATAAACTGAAGGTAGTTAACCTCAATCTAACATTAAACTTGTTAATCATGGAAAGACAGAGAAAACATCAAATGGATGGCCACAAAAATCAGCAAAGAAAAAATCCCTTAAGTTTAGAACAACAGAATACTTGGGAGACTAACAAGATTAAGAAACCTTAAAAGCTGGCTGACGCAGACTGAAAGAAACAACATATAGTACTATCAAGGGCCAAAGAGAAAAGCTTTAATATGGCAATTGAAATAGAGGGCAGAAATTTAAGAAAGGAAGAAGAAAGTTCCGATATTAAAATAATAGAAAGTAACGGATGGGAAAGAATAAGGATCTGTTATTTAGCATAATTGGAAGTAATGGAAAGAGGAGATGAAAGGATGGAAACTGAGAGATCGACTCAACTCTCAAACCATGTTACTGGTTAATTTAGGATAAAAAAGTGATTATGGCCAAATTGCATGATTTTAATACCTAAATTAACCTCAAATTTGGCAGAAGAAAGTCAAAGAATGAGTTTGAGATGAACTCCTTTTTATATAATATAAAATAAAATAATACTGCATAATAAGTGGGAGAGGAGTACAAATTACTTGTTAAACTTTATAATATCCAAGTTATATTTAGGTACTCTCTACATCCTGTACATGTCAGTTATAGTATCAAAATTACGTGACGTGGATATTGAACTGTCATAGTTTGTAGTTGAAAGTCTCTAATTTGCATTTCTCTTTTATAATTTCAGCTTTTGGAGATAGTTTTAGACCTTAGTTAACCTAATTTCGTACCATCTAATCACTATTCATGAAGAAAACGTAGTGGTCCTGAACAAGCAAAATTTTCGATTGTCTGTTGGCTTTTGGAGGTCCCATCCACTTGGGATCCTCGGTGACATATTTTCTATGCCAATCCAATGCCACCTCTAATATTATGCCAAGTGTCCTATTATTATTTGTACTTTAATTTTCTAATAATTTAAATTGATTTGGTTTGACACAAGTTTTCTCTACCTTCTAAACTTTTGAACCAAAATTAACCGATCGGACCAATGATACTCATCTTATTACTTGAGCAAGCAGTGAAGTGCGCTGCCATGGCCGCCCGCTCCATCTTCCTCATTATGGCTCGGTAACATTCCATAATTTACACGAGGATGGAGAGGGGCAAGATTTTCGTGGCTCCTTTGAACACCTTTCCATGAAACACGAACAGCTCATACATTTTCCCAAGGGAAGGGACTCCGACGAATTTTGAGGTGGTAAATAGAATCAGCCACAAATCCTTCGCCGGTCGGTTGATAGAACACCACTGATTCATTGTAATCTGATTGAACCACAAGTTTTAAAAAGAGCAACTGCTGAAAGTCACGTGGAACCAAAATTATGCCCACTAGTTTCTTTTCTTGACCGTTGTTCAATTTCCCACTGGCACACCGTATTAGGGATGGACTTTTCGCCAATAAATTGAATTTGAATTTGAATTTGAACGAATGAGATTGATACAACTTTTGATAAGTGAAAAAAATGTTGTGTTTCTTTACACCTTTGTCTTAATCATCTTTTGTAGTACTACTATTTACATTCGTATTGCACGATGCAGTTGAAACTAGTGTACATGACATTAGTAATGTAGAAATGTCGGTGCCGTTTCACCAATAGAATTATTGAAAATTAAAACCATTGATTAATAGATTTGATGATTACAAGACAGGGAAAGGAGTTGCAGTGATTTATTAATTAGAAGATAATTGTGAAAATTATTGTATTTTTTAGATTTGTTGATGATTTATTAGATCATTATATCTATTAAATTGCAATAATTTCTGGTGTATGTTTAATTTGTTATTAGAACAATAATGTAAATCAAATCGTCTTGGAGGATTTTCAACAATCTGTTAATCAAAATTTCTTTTATAAAAAAATGGGATAACCATTCAAAAATGCTTGAATTTGTCAAATTTATGGAGTTGGCTTTTGGTTTTGATTGCTAGCAACATTGATGATGTGCCAAAAGTACCGACGAGTTACTTGCATGGGGTTCCGTCAGCAGTGCTTTTCAAGCTTCCAAGTATCAATCTATTGCAAGTTTGCAACCTTTCTTTGTTCCAAAGAACGAATAAGTGTAAAATTTCCGGTATGGTCGGGGGCTCGGGGCTTTCAGAATAGGGATAATTTCAGAAACCTCTCTTGAGATTTCTAACTATTTCACTAGCCTTCTTTCAGATTTTAAAAATTACACTAATCTTCTTGAGGTTTATTATTTTATAACATTTAAATCTGATCAATAATTAAAAAGTGATATTATGAGAGAGAAATAATGTGATTCTACCATTGCTCCTCATCTACTAAATTATTTAATTAATCTAATACCCATCCAAACATTAAAAAAATATTAGAATTTATTGTTTATCAACAGAGATTAAATCACATATGACATCAAAAATTGTATATCATTTTATATTTTTTATTTAATATAAGATCTAAATTGCTCTTTTCAACTATAAACTCATCGTCAAACACGATTAACAATAAATAATCAAAAAATCTGTAACCAAAATATTATAAGGAATGAACTTTAATACCATAAAATTCTCAATAACTAACCTTAATATATTCATAAGGATATTTATGATGTTAAACTTTGATCTCTATAATATTTTGGTTACAAATTTTTTTATTATTTGTTTTTAATAATGTTTGACAATGGGTATGTAACTGAAAAGAGTAATTTGGATTTTGTATTAAGTGAAAAATATAACATGACATATTATTTTTTGATACTATATGTGATTTGATCCCTAATAATAAATAGTAAATTTTAATATTTTTCTTTAATGTGTAGGTTGGTATTAAATAAATTAAATAATATAGTAGTTGAGGGACAATGATGGAATCATATTATCTTTTCTCTCATAATATTATTTTTTAATTATCGATTGGGTCTAAATATTACAAAATAATTAACCTTAAAAGAGCTTAGTGTGATTTTTAAAACTTAAGAGGAGGACAGTGAAATAATCAAAAACCTCCCTTGAGGTTTTTGAAAGTATCCCTTTAGAATATGGGTTCGGAGTTTATAACCTGACCAAGAACAACAATGCACGTAAAAAGCTGGCTACAGATCGAAACTTTCTTGAAACTATTCGTCCATGAGAACGTGCAATAAACGAGTTAAACTTACTGATATGTGGACCAATTATACATAGTTCCTTCCTCCAGCTCCTCAAAGTATCCCTCTAGAATAGGGGTTCGGAGTTTATAACCCGACCACTAACAACAATGCACGTAAAAAGCTGGCTACAGATCGAAACTTTCATGAAACTATTCGTCCATGAGACGTGCAATAAACGAGTTAAACTTATTGATATGTGGACCAATTATACATAGTTCCTTCCTCAAGCTCCTCTCCCCTCCTGCTCCCTCTTCTTTTCTCCTTGCAAGTCTTAGCAGGTGTTTGACAACTCCATTAAATACTCAAAAATAAAATGTATTAAGTGCTAGCTTTTTCTATTAATAAAAAGTAGTTTCCATTTTATGGGGTGCTAAAAATTAAGTGGTAGATTTTTACAGAAAAATTTTTACATTTTAATGAACATATTTCTCAATTATCTTTTTATCTCATATATATCAAATCGATACAATACATTTTTTTACAGAACTTCCTAAAAATAACAATCCAAAGGGGTAGTAAATTCTACCATATATAGGTAATAAGTTTGGCAATCTTTCTTTTTTCACTTTTTCTTTCAAAAGCAAACTTTTCTCCTCGATAAATGATAGAGCAATTATTGGGCACAGTTTGCTCTGTTGTTTTATCCTAATTTTGTCTACTTACTGTGCTAAATATCGAGATTTTGCTCATATTTCATATTTGAATAAATTGCAGGTGGTTGGTGTAAAAAGTGCTTCCGCGAGGCGAATTTTCGGAAGACTCTCTATTTCATGACGTGCCCACCCCAGAAACTCTAGAAGAATACCCAAAAGCCGGACCCGCGGGATTGATAGCAGTAGGAGGCAATTAGGAAATGAGGTCCACGTGAACCACGGAGATGCATGGGATTAAAACCCCTAGACAAGTCCTGCTCCTGATGGTTTTCTTTTGGGCGGCGACTACTGGGAAGGATAAAGAGGAAAAGCTAGATTCACGTCTAAAGGATCAGATTAGCTTTAGTTTCAATTATTGACTCAGACGTTTCTTTTGGGCGGCGGCTTCAAAAGGCTAAAAACCCAGAATCACGTGCAATCAATAGATTAGTTTTTGTTTTCCCCTATCAGACAATTTTTACTGGCGGCTTGGCTCTTGTTTTGCTGCCGACTTCCTCTAGTGCTTTTCTTTTATATTTTCTTTGCTTCAGTATGAACACAGGGACCGAGAGATAATCAAGACCTTTCGTTTGTTTTCTTCGTTGCTTCATCTTTCCAAATTCTTTGGTAATTGTGTGGATGGAATTAATTAAACCACGCGAGAGCAACACGATGAGGAGTGGCTAGATTTCTCCTCTACCCAAAGGTCGACGCGAAGGCGCGGTCCCCAACATATGTGAGATCTAATCGAATTTTCATTATTTCTTCCAATTCGTTACTATTTGTGTGTTTCCTGGATTAATTGTTCATGGGTATTTTATTAATTGAGTATCAATGGCCGGATATTTAATTTAATCTAATAGCCTACTGTCACGTTAATTAAATTGAATCCGTAATTGTTCGTTTAGTTGACAACTAGTGACAACCACCATAATTGGTTTTATGTTGGGAAAACGTAAGATCTAATTTAAATAAACCCTCTTAGCGTGTTTATTGGTTAGGGTTGGATTTTTCTAACTTTAATGCAACTAGATAATTAAATCCCTACGGTCGTACCTAGGGTTATTTTCTGGTTAGAGAAGCAGTCAACGGTCGTACCTTGACTATCGAAAAAGTAAGGAAGAACTGGTTGTCAGAACTTGTTGATAGCTATAACCAACCTAGTGACGGATGAATGAAATATCTGTGCATCGATGATCATTTAATTGGACCGTGTCTGAAAAGTTAATCCTTTGGGTAGAATTTTTATTAATTGCTATTTTTAGTAAATTGTACTTGTGGAGTTATCTTTTGAATTTTACTTATTTCATTTTCATCTTCATCCCAGTAATTATTTCCCCAATTTTATTCTATTGACTTGGAAAAAAATAACTTCCTACCCGTTCCCTGTGGAATCGACCCTACTTGTCATTGTATGCAAATTTAATATTTTTATATACAATTCTGGCATATCGGATCAAGCAAATTCTTCGGGAATAGGGTGAATCAAGTAACCCATTGCACACCTAGGGTCTCTGCTCCAGTACTCGGATGTGTTCTATAATTAATTGTGGTGGTAATTAGAACTTTTTAGTAATTATTATTGCATAAACTCGACACCTGTCAATTTTTGGCGCCGTTGCCGGGGAACGGTGTTTTGGTTAATTTTGTTTCTTTCTAAGTTGTTCTCTTTGAATTTGTCTAGCACATTTCTAGTTTATGCCCCGTTCTTCTCGTACAGGCGAATTGATTTTCGACCCGGAAGTAGAGAAGATTGCGCGCCAAACTAGGAAAGAAACTAGATAGCTCAAAGAGGAGCAATCTAGCACTGCATCTCAGGGGCTGAATCCTGAGGTTGAATCAATATATTCAAGTGGTGAAAATTTAAGTGACCCAACCCAAGAGGACATCCCTATGGCGAATGCAAGAACACTAAGGGAGTTGGCTGCTCCGAAATTGCCCCAGCAACCTTTGTGCATCACATTTTCAACTTTGGCTGAAAATACCTCGTTCGAATTGAAGTCAAAATTAATTCACCTCCTACCCACGTTTCATGGCCTCTCAGATGAGGAACCCCACAAACACATTCAGGAGTTTGATGTGGTATGCTCCAGTATGAAGTCTCCAGGAATTACTGAGGAGCAGATCAAATTTAGAGCCTTCCCTTTCTCCCTCAAGGATGCAGCAAAGGAATGGTTGTACTACCTACCTGCAGGTAATATCACAACATGGGCCCAACTGAAAAAGAAATTTTTGAAAAAATTCTTCCCTGCATCCTAGGCTGCAAGTGTGAGGAAAGAGATATGCAGCATTAAGCAGTATCCTGGGGAGTCCCTATATGACTATTGGGAAAGGTTCAATAAATTGTGCATTAGATACCCACAGTATCAAATTAGTGAACAACTATTGATCCAATATTTCTATGGGGGTCTCCAGTCGTCTGATAGGAGTATCATTGATGCTGCGAGTGGGGGAGCATTGGCAAACAAGACACCAAGGGAAGCATGGCTACTTATTGAATCAACGGCGAAAAATTCTCAACAGTTTGGTTTCCGTGAGAGTAACCCTACCCGTAAGGTCAATGAGGTGGAGACGACATCCATTCAGCAACAGTTGTCGGAGCTAACATCCTTTGTTCAGCAATTAGCTGTGGGGAACATACACCAAGCGAAGGTCTATGGAATCTACACAAACGTGGGTCACCCCACTGACTCTTGCCCTATTCTGCAAGATGATGGAGCTGAACAAGTGAACATGGCTGGAGGCGTGCCCGCGCCTCGTAGGGAGTACGATCCATACTCCAACACGTACAATCCGGGTTGGAGAGATCACCCCAACTTTAGCTATGGAAACAGGTCACAGAATTCATTCACAAATCGTCCACCAGGGTTTCAACAACCATGGCAACAAAAGCCTCAACCATCGTCCTCTAATTCAGGAAGCTCTTTGGAGGATATTGTCAAGAACCTGGCCACGAGTACTGCTCAATTCCAGCAGAAAACTAGATCCGGCATGAAGAATCTGGAGACTCAAATGAGTCACATGGCAACTGCAATTAATAGCTTGGAGTCCCAAATTTTTGAGAAATTGCCATCGCAACCCGAGACAAATTCCAAAAATGTAAGTACCATGATACTGAGGAATGGCAAGGAAGTTGAGAGGTCTAAGGCCACGAACCTAAAGAGCAAAAGTGAAGACGAGATCGAGAAGGAGATGGAAGAGGAAGGACGCATTCGTGGAGACCCTGAGGTAACTCTAACTCCATCAATTCCCATTACATCTAATTTACCTCTTTTTCCATGCAGGTTCGTAAAATCAAAGAAGGCGGAGAAGGAAAAAGAGATCCTAAATGTATTCCGAAAAGTAGATATCAACATCCCCTTGTTGGAGGCAATTAAGCAAGTACCGAAGTAATCAAAATTTCTCAAGAATTTATGCACTCATAAGAGAAAGTTGACAGGGGACGAAAGAGTAGCAGTGGGAGAGAACGTATCGGCCATACTCCAAAGAAAGCTTCCACCCAAGTGTGGGGATCCAGGTATGTTCACGATCCCATGCAAAATAGGGAATACACCGATTAGGAAGGCAATGTTGGATTTAGGGGCGTCAATCAACGTGATGTCAAAAACCATTTATGCGTCCCTGAATTTGGGGCCATTAAAAGAAACAGCCATCATAATCCAACTAACTGACCGCACAAATGTTTATCCAGAGGGGCTAGTTGAGAATGTCTTGGTTCAGGTAAATGAGCTAGTTTTTCCAGCAGATTTCTATATCCTAAATGTGGGAGATGAGAAATCATTAAACTCATCACCTATTTTGTTAGGTAGACCGTTTCTTAGCACTGCCAGGACTAAAATAAATGTGAATGAGAATACTTTATCAATGAAATTTGAAGGTGAAAGGATAAATTTTAATATTTTTGAGGCGATGAAATATCCAGAGGATTCTAACTCAGTCTTTGCTTTGAGTGTTATTGAGTCCCTTGTGCAAGAAACTTTCGAATTGGATGGTGAAGACGCACTGGAAGTAGCCCTGACCAAGCACTTAGAATTAGGTGTAACTCATTATGTGGACCTGAGGGATGAGTTGCACCATGCAGTTGAATTCTTACATGCACTTCCAACCATTCATCCAAGGTATGAGATTACTTCTCTTTTTGTGCCAGAAACTCATACGAAATTGATGCCGTCAATTGTGCAGGCACCGGAGTTAGAACTTAAACCTCTTCCGAAGCATCTGAAATACACGTTTCTGGGAGATCGAGAGACACTTCCGGTGATTATTTTCGCTCACTTATCTCCAAGTCAAGAGTAAAGACTAGTGTGAATCCTTAGGAATCATAAAGAGGCGATTGGGTGAAGTATAGCAAATATCAAGGGGATAAACCCGTCCTTGTGTATGCATCGGATAAGGCTCGAGGATGACGCGAAACCAGTAAGACAGGCACAACGGAGATTGAATCCCCTAATGATGGAGGTTGTGAAAAAAGAAATACTTAAATTTCTAGAGATGGGGATTATCTTCGCTATTTTGGACAGTCCGTGGGTGAGCCCCGTTCAAGTGGTCACAAAAAAGGCGGGAATGACTGTAGAGGAGAACCAGGAGGATCATATGGTTCCGATTAGGAAAGCTACTGGCTAGCGTCAGTGCATTGACTACTGAAGGCTAAATTTTGTGATGAAAAAGGACCATTTTTCTCTCCCTTTTATTGACCAAATGATAGAAAGATTAGCTGGTCGTGTTTACTATTATTTCTTGGATGGTTTCTCAGGATATTTTCAGATCGCGATAGCGCCGGAGGACCAGGAAAAGACCACATTCACCTGCCCATTTGGTACATTCGCTTACCGTCGGATGCCTTTCGGTCTCTGCAATGCGCCAGCAACTTTTCAAAGGTGTATGGTAAGTATTTTCTCCGAATATGTCGAGAGAATTATTGAAGTATTCATGGATGATTTTAGTGTATACGAGAATAATTTTGATGAATGTCTTGATAATCTAACTCTAATTTTGAAAAGATGCATAGAAACAAACCTAGTCCTTAACTGAAAAAAATGTCATTTCATAGTAGAGTACGATATTGTCTTAGGGCACGTTGTGTCAGTTAAGGGAATAGAGGTAGACAAAACTAAAATAAATCTTATTTCTGCTCTATCTTACTCCGTATGTGTACGGAAAGTACGTTCTTTTTTGGCCATGCAGGATTTTACAGGACGTGCCATTTGATTTCACCGATGAATGCAAGGTGGCTTTCAATAAATTAAATGAGTCGTTGACATCGCCGCCCATCATTCAACCCCTAGATTGGAGCCTGCCGTTTGAAATCATGTGCGACACAAGTGATTATGTCGTAGGAGCCGTGTTGGAGCAAAGGATAGGCAAGGCGGCGCACGCGATCTACTATGCGTCGAGAGCATTGAGTGAAGCCCAACTTAATTACTCCACGACGGAGAAAGAATTACTAGCAGTTGTTTTTGCACTAGAAAAATTTAGGTCAAATTTATTGGATGCAAAAGTAATTATTTTTTCTGACCATGCAGCCTTGAGATACTTGTTGGCGAAGAAGGATGAAATCAAAGCTCATAAGGTGGATTCTACTCCTGCAAAAGTTCGATTTAGAGATCAAGGATAAGAGTGGGGCCGAGAACTGGGTGGCTGACCATTTGAGCCGGTTACTTACGAATGGGGAGGACATGCCGTTGAGAGAATCATTTTTCGAGGAACAATTACTAGCCATTGATTCGTCAGTACCCTGGTATGCGGATATTGTCAATTTTTTGGTAACGAATCAATTGCCTGCAGGTTGACCAAAAGTCAAGAGAGATAAATTGAAGAGTGACGCCAAACACTATATTTGGGACGACCCTTACCTGTGGAGGCAATGCTCTGATCAAGTGATAAGAAGGTGTGTAAGTACCGGTGAATTCCACTCTATTTTGACCTTTTGTCATTCATTTGCATGTGGGGGGCACTTTGGGCCAAAACGAACAGCTCGTAAGGTGTTGGAAAGTGATTTTTATTGGCCTACCCTGTTTAAAGATGCATATTCATTTTGTAAATCTTGTGATAAATGTCAAAGGGTGGGGAATATTTCTCGTAGAAACCAAATGAGTCAAACCCCCATGATATTTGTTGAAAATTTTGATGTCTGGAATATAGATTTCATGGGTCCCTTGTACATTCTACTCGCTGTTGATTATGTTTCTAAATAGGTGGAGGCAAAGGCCACCCGGACTAATGATTCGAGAGTGGTTGCAGAATTTATAAAATCTAACATTTTTGTCCGCTTTGGAATGCCGAGAGCTATAGTGAGTGACAGGTGCACTATTTTTGCAATAAAACGATCGCTGCCTTATTCCGTAAGTATGGCGTACTCCACAAAGTGTCCATATCCTATCATCCGCAAGCGAATGGTCAGGCCGAAATGTCGAATAGAGAGGTCAAGTCAATCCTGGAGAAGATGGTACGGTCTGATAGAAAGGACTGAAGTTTGAAGTTGGAAGATGCTCTATGGGCCTACCGCACTACTTACAAGACACCAATTGGAATGTCCCCATACAGATTGGTGTTTGGGAAGCCATATCACCTCCCAGTGGAATTTGAACACGGAGCATTCTGGGCGCTTAAGCAGTGTAACATGGACCTTATGGATGCCGGAGGACATAGAAACCTCCAATTACAAGAGTTGGAGGAACTAAGGAATGAAGCATATGAGAATGCAGCAATTTATAAGGAGAAGAGCAAAATCTTCCATGACCAACAAGTCTCAATGAAGTCATTTGTTTTCTGGGCAAAAAGTCCTCATTTATCACTCGAGGCTTAAGCTTTTTCCGGCTTGTCGCTCTACAGTTTCTTCCTGAACCAGTGGACACACCTCCGTAGAATGACCCACGGCAGTACATACCCCACACACTTTGGTTTGTGAGGCACTTCTTACAGCTAATTGTCGCACGAAAGATGTCAATTCAGAAATTTGCTGCTAGATGGAGGATGTTTCTACCTCATTCACCCTACGCGCTGGGACATCCTCCCTCGTACCAAACTGCTGCGAATTCTCTGGCATTCCTTCAATTAGCTCCTATGCTGCCGGAGGAGTATTGTTCACTAATGCCCCTCCACTTGCAGTATCGATTATACTCCTGTCCTTGAAAAGCAGGCCCTCATAGAAGTATTGAATGAGCAACTGCTCACTTATCTGGTTCTTGGGGCACTTGATGCACAGTTTCTTGAATCTCTCCCAATACTTATAGAGGGACTCGCCTGGGTGTTGCTTGATACCGCAAATTTCCTTCCTTAGACTTGCAGCTTGAGACGCCGGAAAATATTTGTCCAAAAATTTTTTCTTCAGCTGGTTCCACGTGGTAATACTACGTGGTGGCAGATAGTACAACCAATCTTTTGCAGAGTCCTTCAAGGAGAAAGAGAATGCCCTCATTTTTATCTGCTCTTCTGTAATACCTGAGGGTTGCATGTTGTTGCAAACTACATCAAACTCTTGCAGGTGTTTATACGACTCCTTACCAGGTAAACCATGGAATGATGGCAAAAGATGAATTAGACCGGATTTTAAATCAAATGGAGTGTTATCATTTAAACTTGGGAAAGTAATACATAGAGGTTGCTGATTTAAATTGGGAGCAGCCAACTCCCTTAGTGTTTGTGCATTCGCCATGGTGACTTCCTCCTAGTCTGAATCACTTGAGTTATTCCGTTGACTTAACCTCTGGATCAAGTTCTTGAGATGCAACACTGGACTGCTCCTCTCTGAACTGTCTGGTTTCCTTTCTTGCCCTACGCGCAGTCTTCTCTACCTCAGGGTCAAAAATTAATTCACCTGTACGAGAAGAACGAGGCATGCACTAGAAGAATACCAGAAAATTAGAGCAAAATTGAACTAAAAAAGAAACAAATAATAACGCCAGTCCCCGACAACGGTGCCAAAAATTGATAGGGTGTCGAAACCTGTGCAATAATAAAAATAAACTTAATTGCCAGTTAAAGTAGTCAAAACCCAATTCCAAGTATTGGAGCAGGGATTGTAGTTGTGCAATGGGTTACTTGATTCACCATGTTTCCGAAGAATTTGCTTGATCCGATATACCCGAATGTGATGACTTTTTTTTGCCACAAATAAATATTAATTTGTAGACAAGGCAAGTAGGGTCATATTCTTAGGGATTGGGGATATTTGTCTTTTTGGAAATCCAAAGCAACACAGGGGTATTTTTTTATAAAGGGTAACAATGAAAACAATTCAACTAAGGATAAAATAGCCAACTAGAAATTAAATGACAATTCACTAAAATCAAAGTAATAATAATTAAGGGTCTAGCCAAGAAATAACTTCAACAATGGTTCACCTAATTGATCATCGATGCACAAGCAATTTCAATTATTTATTAATAAATAGGTTATAATTGCCAAACAAGTGATGACGGTCAATCCCTCCTTACTGTGTCGGTGATCATAGTACGCCCGTTAATTACTGCTCTAATTAAAAAATAATTCTAGGTACGCCCATAAGATTTAATTCCCTAATTGCTTTACGTATTAGAGGAGTTCTATTCTAATCAAATAACGCAATACCAGGGTAATTTCAGATTAGCCCGCGTATCCCTCTGACACAAATCTAATCATGCCAGTTGTCACTAATTCAAGGCAATTAAACAATTACAGATTTAAATGCCCTAGTTAACAATAGATTACCAAATTAACTAATTATTCGAATCCAAAACAATCAATTAATTAAATAACCATAAGCATAGCAATCAAGGAATATGCGAATACCAATAAATGAAAGAAAAAGATTAAATTAAATCGATCTCATAATTTTCAGGCGTCCTAAAACATCCGTTGTTTCTTGACTAGAGTGAGAAAATTAGTTCATATTTGATGAACAAAATCCACAGAAAATTGAAGCAAGAGTCGCGACCATTGTCACAAAAAATTGGGAAAATGCAATTCGTCTGCGCAATGGAGGATGATGAAGCTACAGAGAAGAATTCAATACTTCCACTTTTTCCTAACATCCGAGGGAAGCTAGAATGCTAAAAGGCAAGGAAGGAAAATTCAAATAAAGAAACTCCTAATTGCTCCTGACATGCGCAGGAGAGGTCCTAATCAAAAGCCTGAAAGGAAAAATCAAAAGCCAAGCTAAAAGTCGTCTTTTCCTCTGCACTCTCTATCTCATATCTAGTAGTCTCTTTTTCGCTACTGTACGGCGGCTCTCCAAGGGAAGAAAGGACTCCAGCCTCCTGCCATCCCTCCTTTGCAGCAATTACCAAAATGGGCATAATGTCTTCTTTTCCAGAAATGTCCCTAAGACAAGCTCTATCATTCAGACTCCTTTTCTGTCAAATTGGCACCTGTTTTCATATTTTCGTTTCACTCCCTGAAATAAGTGTAGAATACTAAAAGTGAGTAGAATCCAACAATTAATTCACATCGAGTCAGGTAATAAGGAAAATTAATAACAAAATAACTGATAAAATTTCAACCTATCAATTCCCCCCACACCTAAATCATGCTTGTTCTCAAGCATAAGAACAGTAAACAGACACCAAAATTTGATAATGGCCATTGTTCTATCTACCAAATTGCCAAGATGCCAAGAAAAACCATATATCAAGCATCAGTGATCAAAATCCGAGAAGCATCACCCCGGTTAGGTTCTAAACCATAAACTCCTCCAATTCCAAATTAACTAATCTAAGAAGAGGGAATGACGCACAACATTTATCAGCAAATGGTCCAAATATTAACCAAAATCTCCATATTAAGTCAATAAATCGGCAAGCTGACCTCTAATACACACTAACACAACCTGCACCCTTTTTTCACGTTTTCTATTACTTATTCTTTTTTTTTTTGATAGCGCAAAAGATTTAGTCTCTAGCCATTGAAGTCTTTTGACGCGAATCCAATATTTTTCAGATGAAGGAGTACGGTTACTCAACTCCTATCGCTATACGACCACGTACTCATAGGAATTGCTACTTTTTGACGCGAGAATCGACACTTTAGGTGAAGACCCCCGGTTACTCAGTAGTAACTAATAGCGGAGTACAACCAACCATATTCACAGTCACATAGAACAAAAACGCAAAATGACACCGCTAAAAATAAAAATAAGAGCAGCTAGTCTCATTATTGCCAAACATGAAAAATTAGAGTCAATATTGGACCAATTCATATGAAAATGCCAACAGTCATTCCCTATGCCTAGAAAAGTTAACAAAGAAATCAAAAGAGTCAAGCAGGCTTCGATATTCACCAAAGAAATGTTTTGGACTCAACCACATTAACTAGATACACTTTTATTATTTAAACATGGCAATAGTAAAATTAGAGTCAATAATCCAATATCAAAACTTGGTATTCACATGAGAGCTAAGCACCAAAAAGAAAGAAAGAAAATGAACGAATGATAGACAAATAACAAACTAGAAATAAAGAAAAAACACCTAAAAACTGAAAACTACTAAAAACTAGAACCACAACTGATCCTCCCCACACCTAAACGATACATTGCCCTCAATGTATCAAATAAACATCAAAAGTAGGAGAAAGGGAAACAAAACTTCTCTGAAGTCAGGTCAGAGTGATGGCTGATAACCAAATTGCGGTGTAGCACCCACATGCTGCATGAATGCTGCCAAATTCTGCGCCATGCTATGCATATTTCTGTCGATGTTAATCATCCGAGCCTCTAAATTCTGAACTTGAATTCGAAGTTGATTCCATTCAGCAGCTCCTCGGGGTGGTGGGGACGGGGCGGAGGTAGACGGTCCAACAGTGTCCTCGGCCGACTCAGGAAATGAAGAGAGCCCCGCTTGTGTCGAATGGTGCGTACCCGGAGCTCGAACTGGTCCCGGAGGGGTAAACTGGAAGAAACCATTGGGCAGGCGCTCAACGACTCCCATCTTCTCTAAGCAGTCCACGTCCAGGAGCTCCATCTCAAATGCCAAATATAGGTCGTGGTCCTCCAGATTAAGAAATCCCAATTGTGTCACCAAGTGGGTGATGTAGGACCCAAGGATCAAGGGTTTGTTCTTTTTGGTCAAAACAGTCTTGAACTGTGCTGCCAACCAATACTCCAAGTTGACCTTGATATTATTTTTCATACTCCAGATGAAGAAGAACTCGGATCGAGAGAGAATATCGGAGCTGTCCTTGCGACCTGAGTAGCTGTAGGCTAAGAATCGCTGAATGTATCGGGCACTAGGGTCCTTAAGAAAGGAGCTCCTAGATCTAGAAGGGTCGTAGCGGTGCCGATCGATGGACATGTCCCCCCACACATCGTGGTAGCGAGAGAGAAATGGCTCTACGTAATCACAGGCACTCTCAGCATACTCCCTAATCTCAGCATACTCTCGAGTAATGAATCCAAACGCCAGATTAAATTGGGTAATGGAGAAATTGAACTCCCAACCCATTAGACAGAAACGAACGATATTGGATGTCTCAACGGTGTACCTCGTAGGCAATTCAAACTCAAAGGTGGAATAAAACTCCCGAATCAACTCGACAAAGGCGGGGCAGAAGATATCAAGATACGGGCGCCACCCGATGGCTGTAAACATCTGATCAACCTCCTCTTGTATGCCTAGGGCACTTATAGCAAGTTTGCCACAAGATTTATAGGATATGATACGCCTCTCACAGACCTTAGCGTATCTCTACTGATCGGCGGGTCTAGTGAAGGTCAAATGTCCCCCAAAGTGAGCAGGGGTATTTATCTAAGCACCTCTACCTCTACCCAAGCGGGTTCGAACACTAGAAGAGGAGGGTAGGTTGGTAGGTGTATTTACAGGAATGGAGGCTTGTGGTGGGGGTTGAGACTGAGAGGATCTAGACCTAGAGGATGATTTTGGTCGCATCATAGTCGCGATTAGTCAACCCAATAAATAAAAAAAATCAAGTATCCAACACACAAGCACTAGTAGATACTGAGCAATAACAAAGAGGCAGCCCCCAAATATTGATCCAATAACCAGAAAAATTGTAATGCTCCATCGAGAGCTAACAAACTGCTTATGAGTGCAACGAATAGGGCAATCAAATTAACCTTAGCAAGTATCCAAGTTCAAAGAAGTCAATAAGTGACCCAATATAGTAAGGCAACTAATTGCACAAAGGAATCGACCAAAATCGCTGATAGTGCCCAACTAACTTGGTAATGGAACCCACGGCCAGAATGTCCCCAGCAATTCGATGAAATACAACCAACCCCAGGTCTCCCAATTCACCGGCAGTTGCAGAAATAACTCAACCCAAAACCACAACAATCAAAACACAGGTAAAGGAGCTATCCAATTATCAACAGAGATAATTGCAAAATTCTAGCCTACCCAAAACTCCAACAAATGGCTCCAGTTGGCCAGTTAATCGCACAAGTAACACCAAACAATAGCAAATAATATCAACACCTCACAACTGCCACACCCAAGCAACACCAACGATACCCAAAAATTTGGAATCGAATTTCGGGTACCTCTATCGTTGAAAGTGGCCAAATAATCGCTCTGATAGAGAGAGAGATGGTGGCGGCAAAGGCGGCCCGTAGTGGCTGCATTTGTGCGGGGTTGGGCGAGCGGAGGAAGATGGTGCTGCACTGAGCTGGGTTGCAGTCCCAGGCATGCGGCTGCGTGGGTAGGGTGGCACCGAAAAGGACGGCGCGCTGCTGCTAGTGGAGGCAGTGGGACTCCACGCGCGGCAGTGGCGTCGAGCAGCGGCGGCGGCTGCTCCTCGTAGATGCGGGCTGCGGCGTCTCCGCGGGCGGAGGATGAAAGAGAGTCGTGTAGTGGCGGCGTGCGCTTGGGTCGCGGGTGAGCTGGCGGCGTAGTGCGAAGTGGGAGGGGATGAGAGAGCTCAGGGCCCACGGCCTGAGCTGCAGGTCATCGCTGGCGGCTCGCGAGTTTCAGCAGCGGCGCGCGGTGGTGGTGGTGCGCGGACTGAGAGAGGCAGAGGCTGGGTTGAGAGGAGGCGGCGCTGGCTGCTGGGAAGAGGCGCGATTTGGAGTGCGGCGTTGGAGCGAGCAAGGTGGAAGTGGCGGCGTGCTTGAGGCTTCGGGCGACACAGAGGAAAGCAGGGGAGAAGAAAGAAATAAGAAAGAAGAAGAAGAAAGAAAGAAAGAAAGAAAGAAAGAAAGAAAAGAAAGAAAAAGAGGAAAAGAAAAAGAAATTGGATTTCTTTTTTTTTTGTTTAAATTTTAGAAACCTAGCTACGGTTAAAAGAAAATAATTTTTTTTCATTTTTTTTCATTAAAAATATTTTTTTAAAATATTATTATTATTACAAAACTCATCTTCGAAACTCAAAATTAGAGACTAACATGAAATCAATAACAGTTTTGAGTTTTTTTTTTTTGAATGCTTACCTTTCCCGTGAACGAGAGGCGGGCACGTCAGGAGGGCAAGAACCCTTCTGACCATAAGCTTTATCTACGACATGATGCGGCACGTCAAAAGGTCAAGAACCCTTCTGACCGAGAGCTTTCCATACGACATGACGCGGTCGCGTCATGCCAGAAAGATACCTACGCACCATCAAAAATGAAAATTGAAACCAAAAATCAGTCAAATTCAGGAAAAAACATATTTAAACTATCAAAATAAAATCGAACAAACAACCAAAAGAAATTGGGTTGCCTCCCAATGAGCGCATTTCTTTAATGTCTTTAGTTAGACAAGGTTAAGGAGTGCTTATTAATTTGGACATGGCGGTGCATCTAGACTTATCGTTTCCACCTCTCCACCTGAAAAACCTTCGTAATAATGTTTGAGATGGTGTCCATTCACCACAAATCTGTTGTCGGTCTTAGCACTCTGGATTTCAACTGCACCGTATGGAAAGACGTGAGTAACAATAAAAGATCTAATCCAACGAGAACGTAGCTTACCTGGGAAGAGCTAAAGCCTGGATTGGTATAGGAGAACCTTCTGACCAACTTCGAAGGTTTTTCTAGAGATTTGTTGGTCATGAAATGCCCGACTCCTTTCCTTGTAGATTAGTGCATTCTCGTATGTCTCGTTCCGAATTTCCTCCAATTCTTGCAAATCCAACTTTCGTTGAGCACTGGCATCTTCTAGATTCATGTTACACTGTTTTATTGCCCAAAAAGCCTTGTGCTCGAACTCCAATAGAAGGTGACACGGCTTCCCAAATATCAACCTGTAAGGTGACATGCCGATAGGAGTCTTGTACGCCGTCCGATAGGCCCAGAGAGCATCTTCCAACCTTTGATTCCAGTCCTTCCTATCGAATAGCACCATTTTCTCCAAAATGGACTTAATTTTTCGATTCGATACCTCCCCTTGACCATTTGTCTGCGGGTGGTACGACGTCGAGACCCAGTGAAGTATACCGTACATGCGAAACAGCGCAACTATGGTTTTGTTGCAAAAATGCGTCCCCCTGTCACTAACAATAGCCATTGGCATCCCAAAACGCACAAAAATATTAGACCTGATAAAATCTACAACCACTTTTGAATCATTAGTCCGGGTGGCCTTAACCTCCACCCATTTAGACACGTAATCGACTGCCAATAAAATATACACAAAACCAAATGAGGTAGGAAAAGGCCCCATGAAATCGATACCCCACACATCAAAAATTTCAATAAAAATTAATGGGACTTGGGGCATATGATCTCTATGGGCTATATTACCTACCCTTTGACAGCGATCACACGATTTAGAAAACATATATGCATCTTTAAACAAAGAAAGCCAGTAAAACCCACTTTCTAATACCTCTATAGGCAAAAGTATGACAAAAACTCAAAATTGACTGGAATTCAGCTTCACTTACACATCATCTCATCACCTGGTCAGCACATCTCTTTCACAAGTACGGGTCATCCCAGATGAAATACTTGGCGTCGCTCTTCAATTTGTCCCTCTTCGATTTCGGCCAACCTGCAGGGAAATTACCTGTTACTAGATAATTGACTAAATCGGCATACCACGTCAATTGAGAATTTAGAGAAAATAAATGTTCTTCAGGAAATGCTTCCTTCAATGGCTCATTCTCCTCTCCAATGGGTATACGACTCAAATGGTCGGCTATTAGATTTTCTGAGTCTCTCTTATCCCTTATCTCCAGGTCAAATTCCTGTATGAGCAATATCCATCTTATGAGCCTCAGTTTTGTATCTTTCTTGGTCATTAGGTACCTTAACGTTGCATGATCAGAAAATACAATAACTTTAGCACCTAACAAATATGATCTGAATTTTTCTAAAGCAAAAATTACTGCAAGAAACTCCTTCTTAGTAGTGGAGTAATTCAACTGGACCACATTCAAAGCTCGGGATGCATAGTAAATGATGTGAGCTGCCTTTCCTACTCTTTGCCCAAATACAGCCCCTACAGCATGATTACTGGTATCGCACATGATCTCAAATGGCAAACTCCAGTCAGGGGGTTAAATGATCGGTGGCGAGATCAATAGCTCCTTCAACTTGTCGAAAGCTCTCTCATACTTGTCATCGAATTCGAAGGCCACATTTTTTTGTAAAAATTGGAATAACGGGGCTCTAATTTTTGAAAAATCCTTGATGAATCTTCGATAAAAACATGCATGTTCAAGAAAAAAGTGCACCTCCCGCACACTCGCGGGGTAAGGTAAAGCAGATATAATATCTATTTTAGCCCGGTCAACCTCGATACCTTTAGAAAACACAACATGACCGAGGACTATCCCGTGTTCAACCATAAAATGATATTTTTCTCAATTAAGCACGAGATTAGTCTCAAGACACCTTAACAAGATCAATTTCAGGTTATCCAGACATGTATCAAAACTATCGCCATATACACTAAAATCGTCCATGAAAACCTCAATAATTTTTTTCACATTTTCTGAAAAGATGCTTACCATATATCTCTGAAAAGTTGCAGGCGCATTACACAACCCGAAGGGCATCCGTCTATAAGCAAAGGTCCCGAACGGGCACGTGAAAGTCGTCTTCTCCCGATCTTCTGGTGCAATTGCTATCTGAAAATATCCTGAAAATTCATCCAAAAAATAATAATAAACTCTACAAGCTAAACGTTCAACTATTTGGTCAATGAAAGGGAGATGAAAATGGTCTTTTTTTGTGATGGCGTTCAGCCTACGGTAGTCAATACACTACCTCCATCCAGTGGATTTGCGCACTGGCACGAGTTCATCTGTTTGGTTAGCCTCCACTGTCACTCCTACCTTCTTTGGAACTACCTGGACCAGGCTCACCTATGGGCTATCCGATATCGCGAAAATGATCCCCATGTCAAGCAACTTCAAAATTTCTTTTTTCACTACTTCCATCATGAGGGGGTTGAGCCTCGTTTGAGCTTGCCGTACGGGTTTGGCATCCTCTTCAAGGCTAATCCGATGCATACAGATGGAGGGGCTGACCCCCTTGATGTCTACGATGGTCCAACCTATCGCCTCTTTATGATCTCTAAGAACTCGGATCAACTTCTCCTCCTGAGTTTTCGAGAGTGCAGCCGAGATAATCACTGGAAGTGTCTCGTTGTCGCCCAAATATGCATATTTCAGGTGCTTTGGCAGGGGTTTCAACTCCAACACAGGTGCTTGTACCACAGATGGTAATACCCTTTGGTGAGTTTCGGGAATAAAAATAGGTGAAATTTCGTACCTTTTTGTTGAGGTTGGCAATGAGTGTAATGCCCCTATTGTGCATTTCAAATCTTCACTCCACTCCACCTCAGGAGTTATCTCCAGCTCGAGGTGCTTGGTTAAAGCAACCTCCAACTCATCCCTGCCAACAGTTTCAAACACTTCCTGCACCGCAGGGTCAATAGCACTCACAAAGAAAACAGAGTTAAAGTTGGAGTTTGAGGGGTATTTCATAGTATCAAAGATATTAAAATGCACAATTTCTCCATCAAATTTCATGGACAAGATACCCTTGTTAACGTCAATTTTTGTCTGTACTGTGCTCAAAAAGGGTCTACATAATAGCAAGGGTGAGGGATCAGGGGAGTGATCATCATCCATGTCAAGTACATAAAAGTCAGTTGAGAATACTAAATCATTAATTTTAACCAACACATCTTCAACCAACCCATCAGGATATGCATTAGTTCGGTCAGCTAATTGGATAATTATCCCAATTTTTTTCAATGGACCTAGGTTTAGGGAAGCATAGATAGATTTTGGCATTACATTAATAGATGCCCCTAAGTCCAATATGGCCTTCCTAATCAAAATATTTCCTATCCTACAGGGGATAGTGAACATACCTGGGTCCCCGCACTTTGGTGGAAGTTTTCTCTGTAGGACCGCCGACACATTTTCCCCAACAATGATTCTTTCTTAGCCGCATTCGATTGACGTACAGGTCTCTCAGAAACTTTGCGTATTTCGGCACCTGTTTAGTTGCATCTAATAGGGGAATATTAATCTCTACCTTGCGGAACACCCCCAAGATCTCCTTCTTCTTATCCTGCTTTTTCGGTTTTTCCAACCTGCTAGGAAAAGGCGGCGGGTTAGTCTTAACTGTAATGATTGGGTCCGGGAGTACCTTTGGATCTGTGCCATTGTTGTCCTCTTTCTCAAGCTCATTTTCGATCTTTTCCTCATCCTTGTCCTTAGGAATCATCGGCTCGGGTCTTTGAATTTCCTTGCCACTCCTCAAAGTCATTGCACTCATATTCCTCGGATTCAACTCAGGTTGAGATGGCAACTTCCCTTGAATTTGGGATTCTAAGCGGTTAATTGCTATCGTCATTTGACTCACCTGACTCTGCAGGGCTTGTATTTGTCCCATTTGATTCCTCATGCTTAGCATATCAGAGTCCGTCTTTTGCTGATTAGCAAGTAATTACTTCATCATTTCTTTCAAAGACGGACTTGAGTTTGAAGAGGGGGTGGTGGGAGGCGCAGCTGATACTGCTGTTGATGCCCTTGCTGCCTATGTGGTGCAAAATTGGGTTGCCTATTTCCTCCATAGCTGAAGTTAGGGTGATCTCTTCAGCCCGGGTTGTATGTGTTCGAATACGGGCCATAGGCCTTTCTTGGCGCGGGCGCGTGACCAACCATGCTCACTTGCTCTGCAGTTTCTTCCTGAACCGGTGGACACACCTCCGTAGAATGACCCACGGCAGCACATACCCCATACACTTTGGCTTGTGAGGCACTTCCTACAGCTAATTGTCGCACGAATGATGTCAATTCAGAAATTTGCTGCTAGATGGAGGATGTTTCTACCTCATTCACCCTATGCACTAGGACATCCTCATTCGTACCAAACTGCTGCGAATTCTCTGCCATTCCTTCAATTAGCTCCTATGCTGCCCGAGGAATCTTGTTTACTAACGCCCCTCCACTTGCAGCATCGATTATACTCCTGTCCCTGAAGAGTAGGCCCTCATAGAAGTATTGAATGAGCAACTGCTCACTTATCTGGAGTTGGGAGCACTTGATGCATAGCTTCTTGAATCTCTCCCAATACTTATAGAGGGACTCGCCTGGGTGTTGCTTGATACCACAGATTTCCTTCCTTAGACTTGCAGCTCGACACGTCGGAAAATATTTGTCCAAAAATTTTTTCTTCAACTGGTCCCACGTGGTAATACTACCTGGTGGCAGGTAGTACAACTAGTCTTTTGCAGAGTTCTTCAAGGAGAAGGGGAATGCCCTCATTTTTATCTGCTCTTCTGTAATACCTGAGGGCTTCATGCTGTTGCAAACTATATCAAATTCTTGCAGGTGTTTATACAGCTCCTCACCTGGTAAACCATGAAATGATGGTAAAAGATGAATTAGACCAGATTTTAATTCAAATGGAGTGTTATCATTTAAACTTGGGAAAGTAATACATAGAGATTGCTGATTTAAATTGGGAGCAGCCAACTCCCTTAGTGTTTGTGCATTCGCCATGGTGACTTACTCCTGGTCTGAATCACTTGAGTTATCACCACGCAAATGAATTGACTCAACCTCTGGATCAAGTCCTTGAGATGCAACACTGGACTACTCCTCTCTGAACTGTCTGATTTCCTTTCTTGCCCTGCGCGCAGTCTTCTCTACCTCAGGGTCAAAAATTAATTTACCTGTACGGGAAGAACAAGGCATGCACTAGAAGAATACCAGAAAATTAGAGCAAAATTGAACTCAAAAAGAAACAAATAGTAACATCAGTCCCTGGCAACGGCGCCAAAAATTGACAGGGTGTCAAAGCCTGTGCAATAATAAAAATAAACCTAATTGCCAGTTAAAATAGTCAAAACCCGATTCCAAGTACTGGAACAGGGACTCTAGATGTGCAATGGGTTACTTGATTCACCCTATTCCCGAAGAGTTTGCTTGATCCGATATACCCGAATGGGATGACTTTTTTTGTCACAAATAAATATTAATTTATAGATAGGGCAAATAGGGTCGTATTCTCAGGAACTGGGGATATTTATCTTTTTTGAAATCCAAAGTAACACAGGGGATATTTTTTTTATAAAGGGTAACAATTAAAACAATTCAACTAAGGATAACATAGCCAACCAGAAATTAAATGACAATTCACTAAAATCAAAGTAATAATAATTAAAGGTCTAGCCAAGAAATAACTTCAGCAATGGTTCACCTAATTGATCATCGATACACAAGCAATTTCAATTATTTATTAATAAATAGGTTATAATTGCCAAACAAGTGATGACGATCAACCCCTCCTTACTGTGTCGGTGATCAAGGTACGCTCGTTAATCACTACTCTAATTGAGAAATAATTCTAAGTACGCCCATAAGATTTAATTCTCCAATTGCTTTACGTATTAGAGGAGCCCTATTCTAATCAAATAACGTACTATCAGAGTTATTTCAGATTAACCCGCGTATCCCCCTGACACAAATCTAATCATACCAGTTGTCACTAATTCAAGGCAATTAAATAATTACGGATTTAAATGCCCTAGTTGACAATAGATTACCAAATTAACTAATTATCCGGATCCAAGACAATCAATTAATTAAATAACCATAAGCATAGCAATCAAGGAATATGCAAATACCAATAAATTAAAGAAAAAGATTAAATTAAATCAATCTCACAATTTTCAGGCGACCCAAAGCATCTGTTGTTTCTTGACGAGAGTGAGGAAATTAGTTCATATTTGATGAACAAAATCCATAGGAAATTGAAGCAAGAGTCGCGACCATTGTCACAAAAATTGGAAAAATGCAATTCGTCTGCGCAATGAAGGATGATGAAGCTACAGAGAAGAATTCAATACTTCCACTTTTTCCTAACATCCGAGATAAGCTAGAATGCTAAAAGGCAAGGAAGGAAAAGTCAAAGAAAGCAACTCCTAATTGCTCTTGACATGCGCAGGAGAGGTCCTAATCAAAAGCTTGAAAGGACAAATCAAAAGCCAAGCTAAAAGTCGTCTTTTTCCTCTGCACTCTCTATCTCGTATCTAGTAGTCTCTTTTTTGCTACTGTGCGACGGCTCTCCAAGAGAAGAAAGGACTCAAGCCTCCTGCCATCCCTCCTTTGCAGCAATTACCAAAATGGGCATAATGTTTTCTTTTTCAAAAATGCCCCTGGGACAAGCTCTATCATTTGAACTCCTTTTTTGTCAAATTGGCACATGTTTTCATATTTTCGTTTCACTCCCTGATATAAGTGCAGAATACTAAAAGTGAGTAGAATCTAACAATTAATTCATATCGGGTCAGGTAATAGGAAAAATTAATAACAAAATAACTGATAAAATTGCAACCTATCACCTCTGTGTATAAGGGGGAAGCTGTGGTCATCTTCTCCAGAGCAGATGCAGATAGACTTGCGGCGCCATTTAGATGGACTTTGGTTGGAAAATTTTCTCATGGACGACTTTCTTTGGAGGAGATTCGAAAGTTCTTTGCTTTGTTAAATTTGAAAGACCATGTTTCTATTAGATTGATGGACTATAGACATGTTCTGATTAAGTGCTCCGCGGGAGTAGACTTTAACAGGATTTGGATGAGAGGTAATTGGAAATTGGGCAAATATCCGATGCGTGTATTTCGATGGACCAGGGAGTTTCATGTACATAGAGAGTCATCTCTGGTACCGGTATGGGTAAATCTTCCAACCTTGCCTATTCATTATTTTGATAAACACTCTTTGTTTTCCATATTGTCTCCAGTAGGAAGACATTTATTCCTAGATTCGGCAACGGCTACTGGGACACGTCCTAGTGTAGTCAGGGTGTGTGTGGAGATTGATGTAGCAAAAATTGTGGTGCCGAGATTCTGGGTGGCTGTAGAAGGGGAATCAGGTTTCTGGCAAAGAATTGTACTAGAAAACATTCCACCATATTGTTCCTCTTGTTGGCGATTGGGTCATTCTCCAGAGGAATGTAATAAGATCATCACAGAGGTTGGATATCGGAACCAGAATAAGCAACCCATGCATCTGCAGAACGGATCAAATTTGGAAACAAAAATGATCATATGACAGTTTTTGCACCTATGCGCAAACCACAAACTAATGGAAATGCAACCACGAAGTCTGTGGTTAATATTGAGGATACAAGACCAGCTGCTGTGATGGAGGATGAAGGAACGACATGTATATTGGACAAATTTGCTGAGCTTGATCAGATAGCCGACAAAGGAGAAACAACAGCTTTACAAGCTGCTGAAATCAACGGCGTTGTTCATGAAGAAGATCGCGATGTTGAGGTTCAACAAGTAACAGAAGCCATGGGTGATGCTGTACATCAACAGGTTGGTAATGGTGATGACATGCACGGAGCATTGCATGGGGAACAAGGGGTAATTGGAGCCCAAATGCATAATGACCATGGACATGATTCAAAGGGGACCCAGATTCTGACGGTGCAAACTTTGGGAGAAGATAAAAAACAAATAGCCGACACCACCACCATGCAAAATAATAATGCCGACACTCATCATGGCCAGGAAGACAAGGGACTTCAGCCGGGACCTCAGCCTATTGTGGAGCACATTTTGGGCGCTGAACATCTTCAAGAGGCAGACAACACCGATCTGGACAATCTCTATGTCGATTTGCGTGGGGTTCAGGAGGTGGATTCCAAAGCAAATGCGGGTGATGAAATTATCTTGCCAATTATAGCAAGAAATTTATCCCCAAGACTGGTTGTACCATGTGAGAATTCAATGGAAACATCCACACACGCTTTGAACATTGACCAATCAGTAGCCATTGAGCAGGATTGTCGACAAGCGCGGGGCAAGGGTGTGCGGGCTTATTTCCCATCCAACAGACAATTACGGTCATCGACATCATCCCAAAACTCATTCCAGGTTCTTTCCTACGATTAATGGCATATTTTAGAATATTAGAGGGGTAGCTGAAACCCCTAATCTTAGAAGATTGATTAAACTAGTACAAATTCATCATTCTTAATTTGTTGTCATTTGTGAACCAAAGCTAGACGTGTCTAAAATTGAGTCCATCCGTTTACGATTATTATTTGATTATGTTTTTGTTAACTGTTCCGGAGATATTTGCGTATTCTATAGTAGTCCTTTTATGTGTTCCATCATTGGGAGTTCAGACCAGCATAATTCTATAGATGTCCAAAATCCTTTGCTCCCTAGTCTAATTATCATGTCTTTTGTCTGTGCAAAGTGTTCAGTGGAGGAGCACAGAGAATTATGGTTCAACTTATTAAATGATAAGGCGAATTCTATTCCTTGGTGTATTGGGGGTGACTTTAATGTTATATTGGCACCTCATGAAAAAAATGGGGGGTCGTCCATTTGCTATAGCGGAGGGGGCGGATTTTATGTCTTTCATGGAAGAGGATGGGGTTTTTGATGTAGGTTTTTCAGGACCTAGCTTCACGTGATCGAACAATCGGAGAGGTAGAGCCCGGATTTCGAAGAGGTTGGATAGGTTTTTAATTAATAGAGATTGCTTGGATCTCTCAGACTCCATTTCTATGCTTCACCTGGCAAGACATCCCTCAGATCATGCTCCGCTGAAGATTTCGTTTGCAGCTCGATCGGATAATATACCAAGGCCCTTCCGATTCTTGAATATCTGGACGACTAAACCAGAACTCTTGGAGGTGATTCGCCAGGCTTGGAATCAAGATGTGGACGGATCTCCGTTATGTATTTTATTCTCTAAATTATTGGCAACCAGGAGGGCTATTCAAGCTTGAAACAAATAACATTTTGGGAACATATTTGATGTTGTTCGATCTGCGGAAGATGCTGTACAACGGGCAGAGGAGGCTGTGGATCATGATGTTTCGGAGGAGTGCCAGGTGGAGCTTAGCAAAGCTCAGGCGAAGTTGCGGCACGCATTGTCAATTGAAGGACAATTTTGGAGTCAAAAGGCCAGGTTAAAATGGCTTCGACAGGGAGATCGAAACTCAAAGTATTTTCATGCGGCAATAAGATAGAGACGGGCTCAAGGAATGATACACCGCATCAAAAAATCTAATGGTGATTGGGTGGGCACAAATGCTGATATAGCAAGTGAGGCAATCACTTATCTCTCTGATTTCTTCACGGGCTCTTTGGAATCGTCTTCTGAAATGTGGCATCTAATTCTATCCATGATCTCAGAGGAGGACAATGTAAAATTGGAGGCAGTACCTTCGATTAAGGAGGTCTATCGAGTTGTAAGGTCAATGGATGGGGACAGTGCTGCTGGTCCAAATGGATTCGCAGGCAAATTTTTTACATACGCGTGGGAAGTGGTCGCCCAAGATGTCTACAAGGCGGTACTTAGTTTCTTCTGTGGTGCAGAATTGCCTCGATTCATCACCTCTACTTCCATTATATTAATTCCAGAGATGCCAAACCCTCAGGACTTTTCTCAATTTAGGCCCATCAGTCTGTGTAATTTCTTCAACAAGTTGCTATCCCGTATCTTAGCGGATAGAGTGGCTTGTGTGTTGCCAAAAATTATCTCTCCCCAACAGACAGGTTTTGTCAAAAGTTGTAATATAACAGAAAACTTTCTGCTAGTTCAGGAGGTAATATCGGGTATTGGGAAAAAGACTAGAGGTGGCAATGTGGTAATGAAGCTTGACATGTCTAAGGCGTATGACCGGGTGGCATGGGGTCATATTATTGGTATTCTGAGGAGATTTGGATTCGGGGAAATATTTATTGATTTGGTATGGAGATTGCTATCTAATGTCTGGTTCTCGATCATTATAAATGGGTCTTCGTATGGTTTTTTTAGGTCTACGAGAGGACTCCGTCAGGGTGACCCACTATCGCCTGCATTATTCATTATAGGAGCTGAGGCGTTGTCTAGAGGATTGAATAACCTCGTCATGCAATCGAGTTATGTGGGTTTCAAAGTCCCGTATGCATGTCCTCATATAACTCATTTGGCATTTGCGGATGATGTTCTCATATTTTCAAACAGATCCTCCTATTCTTTAAAAGCTATCATGCAGGTACTAGAGATGTATCAAAGGTGTTGGAGACAGCTGATAAATGTTGGAAAAAGCTGCTACTTAGTTCATTCGTCGATGTCACTGGCGAGACGACGGGTGATCGAATGTCTCAATACATTTGCCCGGAAGTCATTTCCCATACGTTATCTAGGGTTCCTGCTCTATTTTGGAAGGTGCAAATCATCATATTTTGGGGAAGTATGTCAATCTATTCTAGCAAGGATTATGTCATTGAAATCAAGACTGCTTTCCTTTGGAGGCAAGATAGTGCTAATCAAGCATGTATTGGCATCAATGCCAGTACATCTGATGTCAGCTGCAGTGATACCGGGTAAGGTATTTAGAACTATTGAATAGGCTCTCTCGACCTTCCTATGGGGGTCATCAATCAAGGAGTCGAAGTTTCACTGGATACGGTGGTCTTAGATGTGTTATTCGGTAGATGAAGGAGGAGTAGGCTTCCGGAGGATACAGGACGTCTATATAGCCTTTTCATTCAAACTTTGGTGGAACTTCAGAAAAGGGTTGTCGTTGTGGGCTACATTCATGAAAGCAAATTACTGTAGACATCTCCATCATTGTCAGGTAGAACTTAGGGCAATGGACTCGGCACTCTGGCGGAGGATAGTGAATGTAAGTCGACAAGTAGAGCTCTCTATGCTATGGGTGGTCAAATACGGAGCATGTCATTTTTGGTACGACAATTGGTTGGGGGATGGTGCTTTGTTCCTCCGAGCAACGGTTGTCCCAAATTTATCGTTCGAAAATTTCATTATCAATGGGCATTGGGATGTAAATATGTTATGTCAGACATTGCTAAACGAAATGGTGCCCTCCATTCTAGACCACCCAGTCCCGGAAGAAGGGGGTGAAGCTGAAGTGATTTGGATGTCCACGACATCTGGAAAATTCTCTCTAAATTCAGTTTTTCGGGATATTAGACAAGCCCGTAACACGTCGATGGTATTTGAGAGGATCTGGCATCCTAGGCTTCCTCTGAAAGTTTCATTTTTCATGTTGCGATTGTTGATGGAGAGGTTTCCGGTACCGGATAGATTATATAAACTTGGTTTTCAATTACCTTCAAAATGTTTTTGTTGTCATTCATCATCTCAGGAGTCAATTGAGCATTTATTCTCCAATGGCGATATAGCCTCGGAAGTTTGGAATTATTTTGGAGGAGCATGTGGTTTGGAATTCCCAGCATCATCCTTGAGGCCTCGCATAGTGAGTTGGTGGTTGAGTTCACATGATTCTGAGATACGACGATTTATTGGACATATTATTCCCAGTATAGTTGTTGGCAGATTTGGAAGGCAAGAAATAAAACAATGTTTGAGGGCGCCCAGATGAGGTTTTCTGCCATTTGTCATGCCATTTTTTCGGAAATACAGTCCATGGTGGGAATTCAATTTAAATAAGGTTTTCGAGTACAGTCATTTCATCAGTTATATGATTGGTTGTATTCATCTAATGTTGGGGTTGCATACAAACTTGTTCGTTGGGAAAATAAGCAATCAGGTCGATACATTCTTAATACGGATGACTATTCAAAGGGTAATCCAGGAATGGGTGGAGGCGGTGGGGTTCTTCAGGATTCAAAGGGTATGCCCTCTGATTGGTTTTTCGGCATATCTTGGAGAAACTACATGTCTCCGTGCAGAGGCTAGGGCCCTCCTTATTGGTCTTCAAATATGTGTACATAGGGGTTTTGGAAATCTATATGTGCAATCGGATTCTTTGGTATTAGTTGGAATTCTTCAGCATCGTATTCATTGCCCCTGGCACATTCGACAGGAGGTCAGGCAAATTTGGAAGTTCATGGAAGATTCGGATCGCTTTTTGCACTATTACAGGGAGGCTAACACAGTTGCTGATGCGTTATCCAATGTGGTTGTATCGCATCTAGAACAACAACTCCAGATATATGAGGCCTTTAATTCGTTTCCAAGATTGGCTCGTGGGGCAATTCGATTGGATAGATTAAGAATGCCTTCAATCCGGAAAATTAAACTCAACTAATCTCCTCGTGTATTTATTTTGTTGCTATTCTAATATAAAAGAAATTTTATATAAAAAAAAATTACAACCATTAGAGGCCTACATCCGCAAGTATTGCACAAATTTATATAGCAGTATTTAGAATGAGTTGGTATATTAACATTACAATTATCTTTATTGACTAATTCTTGCTTTACACAATACTTGTGTATTGTTATTTAATTACAATTAATTACATAAAGATATGCTCTTTAGGTTAATTGATACTTTTACGCCAATTTTCAAGAACTTTTATAGGAATTTAGGAACGTACTCATCAAATATTTAAACCAATTCATGTTTTGTTTCATCTTAAAACCCTCATTATAACTATTTGAACCCTAAGGGATAATGTTAATCGATACATCAAATATTAGGAACTGAAAATATAAAGTCAAAACTTTTGACTAACGCCAATTTGATTTTGACGGTTAGTTTTTGTGATTTTTTCGTTAATTGTCCAGAATTTTTGTAAAAATAGAAATTTTTTTGGGAATCACATTTGTTTTGATAAAAACATTAAGGACTGGTTGAGCATTTTTCCCAAGATTAATTGTCTCGAGATTATTCATATTCAAAAATAGTTACTCCAGTTTGGTTAGTATTAGAACAGTCCAACATGTTGTTTGGTTAGCATAGGAGTGATTTAAAAGATGCCAACATTATTTTAAGGTAATTTCTTTTATTTACAAATCGTACAATCAGTACCACAAACTACCTATTAACACCAACACTGAATTATAACTACAACTATATAATCCTGGGTTCGACACTAAAGAAACACTTTGAAACTTTACTATTCAATTGTTAGATTTTACTATAAAGGAAACTTAGCCATGAATCCTGAGAAATATGGGATCCATGACATTGAGGTAAATCATCAAGCTTGAATCAACACAAAGACCGGAAGTGTAATTCATGACTTGAGACCGTATGAAAGTTCTTAAGAGTTGCTTTGAGCTTTTGGTACATGTGAGGTATTGAATGTCTGCAATTCCCGTTGATGGTTTGTAAAGAGCGCAATTATGCGAGCTCTTGCAGGAGAAATTTTGTTGTTAGTATTAGGCATCTATGATTTTGCAGTAGCTCTCCCACGTTGGACTTTTGGATACCATTATTTGTGAATAAAAATTTCAAGTATTATTTAGCTTGGATTATAAAGACAACTTTCTATCACATTTTTATTTTATATATTATTATTCTAAATAAATTTTTTTTTTCAAATAATCTTCTATCCTAGCAGACCATATGATTTTTGCAGTACTGCCCCGTGTGGAATAAGGAATCTTAGAATGCTAGATGCCCAATCTTGGAATAAGGAATAAAAACTTTCTTGTTTTCACTGCCAAGTTTTTATGTGAGATAATTTTTATTATTTCTTTATTTTTGTGTCCTACAAAGTGGTAGCAAAGCGTACCTGACATTCTAACAATTTAAACATGGATCTCTATTATTTTTAATAGCGTCACGTTTTTGTTTTCGATGGCAAAAACAATTTTGAAGCTTGTCAGTAAATTGATAGAAGGATTTTTCAAACCATTAGGATTTGAAATATTGTTGACAAAGGGTTTACAAAACTTGCAGCAGTTGCCAATCATCAAAAGGATTACTTAAAGAGTTAGAGAAAAATAGATAATTAGATTGCAAGGTGTTTCACTATCTCAATACCAAAGTCTATTTACATGTATTCAAAAAATAAATGCATCCAACAACAGCAAAGGAGGCATGGACAATTTTAATAAATTCGAAAAAAAAAATTCAACATGAAGAAAGTAAGATTGAAGGAACCTAGACCACAATTTGAATTGGCCCCAAAGAAATTAACGGAATCCACTAAAGATTTTATTAGAGGAATTAAGAAAATTGTCAAGTATACGGCAAGCAATGGTAAATAGTTGGAAGGGCTTAGAATCGTTGAAAAAGTTTTGCGATCTCTTTCTACCACTTTCACGAAAAAAAAAGTTACCTCGATACTTTGAGCCTTGCTGATCTTTAAGGTGAATTGACAACATATGAGACGTCCTCAATCAACAATCTATGGGTACAGCGGAGGATAGGTTGCATGCCAAGGTTAGACCAACCTATAAAAGCGAAGACATCGAATCTTACAAATACAAATCAACATGACTAGAATTTCAGAGGCAGAGGACACGAAGAAAGATGAAATTTTTAGAGGCTGTGGTAGAGGTAGTTATTTTTGTCAACAAAAAAAAAATATTTCTATTTAATAATTTGTAGCAAAATAATTAGTAAAATAATTATCAAAGACATGATAAATCCAAAATTTGGTGCTATAATTGTGATAGAGTGGTTGCTATCAATTTGGATGTTGGTATAATAAATTTAACAATATAGATATTCATGCTAAAATAATTATGATGAATAGCAGACTTTGTTGTTTTCCATCTTTGGAACTGAAGAAACTTAAAAAATTACCGGTTCATTAACTTTGGCTTGAGCAATCACATGTGTGGTAAAAAGGAGATTTTTTTGTTGTCATGTTGATGCCCATGTTTCATGTGCTTTGAGGATGAAATTAGATGACAAGATAGAAAAATCTTTTTTCATTGCATAAAATCATGACACAAAATGGTATAAGTTGTTCAATCTAGATACAAGGAAAGGTGATTATTAGTAAAAATGTGACTTTTCTTGGACAGAGGCTCCTTCATGTATATCTATATTTTGATTAGGTGTTCAACAATGTACAATTTTGAAAAGACTTCATAGGAGATTTGGATTGGACAGAACCTAAATATTTCGCACTTAAGAATATTCAGTTGTCATGTTGATGCCTATGTTTCATATGATTTGAGGATGAAATTAGATGACAAGATAGAAAAATCTTTTTTCATTGCATAAAATCATGATACAAAATGGTATAAGTTGTTCAATCTAGATACAAGGAAAGGTGATTATTAGTAAAAATGTGACTTTTCTTGGACAGAGGCTCCTTCATGTGTATCTATATTTTGATTTGGTGTTCAACAATGTACAATTTTGAAAAGACTTCACAGGAGATTTGGATTGGACAGAACCTAATTATTTCGCACTTAAGAATATTTGGTTGTCATGTTGATGCCCATGTTTCATATGCTTTGAGGATGAAATTAGATGACAAGATAGAAAAATCTTTGTTCATTGCATAAAATCATGACACAAAATGGTATAAGTTGTTCAATCTAGATACAAGGAAAGGTGATTATTAGTAAAAATGTGACTTTTCTTGGACAGAGGCTCCTTCATGTATATCTATATTTTGATTAGGTGTTCAACAATGTACAATTTTGAAAAGACTTCACAGGAGATTTGGATTGGACAGAACCTAAATATTTCGCACTTAAGAATTTTCAGTTGTCATGTTGATGCCTATGTTTCATATGCTTTGAGGACGAAATTAGATGACAAGATAGAAAAATCTATTTTCATTGCATAAAATCATGACAGAAAATGGTATAAGTTGTTCAATCTAGATACAAGGAAAGGTGATTATTAGTAAAAATGTGACTTTATTCAGACCGAGGCTCCTTCATGTATATCTATATTTTGATTAGGTGTTCAACAAAGTACAATTTTGAAAAGACTTCACAGGAGATTTGGATTAGACAGAACCTAAATATTTCGCACTTAAGAATATTTAGTTGTCTTGTTGATGCCTATGTTTCATATGCTTTGAGGATGAAATTAGATGACAAGATAGAAAAATCTATTTTCATTGCATAAAATCATGACACAAAATGGCATAAGTTGTTCAATCTAGATACAAGGAAAGGTGATTATTAGTAAAAATGTGACTTTTCTTGGACAGAGGCTCCTTCATGTATATCTATATTTTGATTAGGTGTTCAACAATGTACAATTTTGAAAAGACTTCACAGGAGATTTGGATTGGACAGAACCTAAATATTTCGCACTTTAGAATATTTAGTTGTCATGTTGATGCCTATGTTTCATATGCTTTGAGGATGAAATTAGATGACAAGTGACAGGGTTTTGATATACGTACAAGTTAAAAATCCGAAATACACCCGTTTCACTGCAAGTATACAGGTCAACTAGTAGTTTAGGGTATATATCGGGTCGATCCCACGAGAAAGATTGAACAATTATCGGCACTACTAAAGTTTCTCTGTTATTTAGACTATCAATGAATTATAAGAAATAAAACCTACTGAACTTATGCAAAAAAATAACAAATGAAAGCTCCTTAGGTTATGGTATCCCTAACTACTCATGTAAGTGCTATATTTGGATCATTGAGTATTACTATTTAGGCTAGTTATGGTGTAATTTTCTTATGCATATGAATCCTACTTTCGTAGTGAATCAATTATACTCATAACTAATCCATACCTATTCTCATTGTTATGAAATTAACTACAAGTTCATTTCTTTAATGAAATTACATGAAATGAATCACTAAAATCACATAGGTGCACCTCTACTTTTGTGAGTGTACTCCCTATGTTTAGCACTTCTTGAACCAGTGTTAAATCTGAATTTTCATTGCAGAAACAACACCTTAGATAATCACAATTAATGGTACCAAATTAATCATGATTTAAAGAGCTAAATTGCTAAATAACTTGCTCAAATAATAGCAATCAAATAGCCAAATAATAAACACTAACAATCATAGGAAATTCAACCAAACCCAAGGCATAAACTTTAAAGACACGTAATAAACATAAAATCCAGAACTTGTATATTAACTAAACTTGGAATCAAGTACAAAACATAAAGAGTTGGAAAAGAAAAGTAACCCTTGTCACATGAGCTCTTCGTTGCCTTCTTCATCTCCATCTTCATCTTTGCCTAGCCAATAAACAAGTAGGATGAACTACACTACTCTATACTCAACTACTAAACTAATTGAACTAAGAAAAACTAGTGAGAACTACATTTTTGTGGAGTTTCTCTAGCCTCCCAAAGTAATGAAAATGTTCTTCAAGGCTTCTCTTTATAGAGGAATTTCTTGTAATAGACAAGTGTTAAATCATGTCTTGAACCCATAAACAAGCTAAAAATGAGTAATAAAGCTTCTTTTGCAGCTGTCTTAGGCTGTTTCCACCGATATTCTTGCAGAAAAGATGGGTCAAAAAGCTTGTGTGAACAAAACAAAAGTTGGTAAGCCGAAAGTAGTGATCCGAGAGCTAGATCCGGGGTCGGATCGCTCAAAATAGCCCTCGAATTGCATTTTTCTTCATTTTTACCTTCACTGTTCATTGGGATCCGAGGCCTGCTATAGTGGATCCGAGCTCAGATCCTCTGGTCTCAGATCCAAGACGAGGACTCGGATCAAAATGAATCCAGGCTCGGATTACTTGCTCTGTTTTTTGTCCAATTTCAACTGATATTTTCTCGATATTAGAGGCTGAATTAGCTTTTGTATAAAACATGAAAGTTGTAGCCCTTTGAGTTAGATTTCCAATGCATCATGAATCATCCAATTTAGAGCTCTGTGAACCAAGAAATGACCAACATACCCTTGACTGGTCAGAACCTTGTTTCAGCTTTCGAACATGAAATTGCACTTCAGTATTTCGACTTTTTTACTATGAAAACGACTGAACTGGACTTAAATGTCTCATACCAAATGTAGATCTATCTCTTGGTTTCAAAATGGTATAAGAATTACCTCAATTCGATCATTGTAACTCAAGATATAGCCGAAATACCACAAGGTGTCAAAGCTATGAAACTCTTTTTCTTTAGAACTTGATTGCATTTCATCTCTTGCATTTCATATTCTCTTTTTATCACTGCAAACCATCATCAATCTTCCAATTCTCTTCTGAATTTATGCCATTTGATGATTGAATCATTAAACTTATAAAAATATGAAGTTTTCACCATAAAAATCCATAGAAATGCAATTTTTACCATTTAAACCACAAAATACATATTTTTACTAGAATCTTAGTTAATTAGCTATAAAAGTTGTTAAAACACACCAAAACTAAATAATAAAACACACTTAAAACACTCAAAATATGCACTTATCAACAAGATAGAAAAATCTTTTTTCATTGCATAAAATCATGACACAAAATGGTATAAGTTGTTCAATCTAGATACAAGGAAAGGTGATTATTAGTAAAAATGTGACTTTTAAAGAGTATAATTCTTGGGATTAGCTAGAAAAGGACCTTGAAACATTACCAAAGCATCTATGTATGCCTCTAGTTATAGAATTAAGTTCAAGTAAATAGCTTGTAGAGTGGATTATGTAGTCCCATGGTGATCCTTCATCTTTTACTATTAAAAGCTTGAATCATCCAGTTGTCTGTAACGAGAATGTCACTTGTGATAGGGTATTATTTGTTAGCAATTTTATTACTAATTTTCCCTTTTATTCCTGCCAAATATTATTTTAATTGTTAATATTTACTTATATTTGGTATTTGGATTTAATTTCAGGGAATGGAGCAGAAAACTACAAAAGGAGGGACTTGTTCCATAAGTAGGAGACTTCAAAAAAATCTCCATCGACCTGGCCCATGAGGAGAGAGGAGAAACGGATTTCCTTTTTCTTTTGCGGATGAAGAGTGCTACGAGAATCCTGGGAGCAATAGGAAACAATAAGCAAATCGGAAGAGCCCCACTTTTTTTGTACTTCTCTTGCTCAATTCGGTGGGGACCACAGACTAGGAAACATGAGTCATATTTGGGCTTTAAAAAGGAACAAACATACAGAGAGCTCGGGGCAATAGTTTTAGCATAGCTTTAGTTTTAGTTTTTCTTTCTTTTTTCCTTTTCATGCGCACGAGGTGCTCGACAATGTTTCCCAACGGGAAAAACTTCTTTTACTCTTGCTTTCTAGTGAAAAACGTGATGCTTTTACAATCAATTAATTTGCTTGAAGATTTATTCATGCGGCGTGGCTAAACCTCTCATCTAGTCGAAGGCCAACTTGAAGGCGCGGTTCCAAATATCTGTGAGATCGAATTAATTTTATTTATTTATTTTATTCATTGATATTTGTACATTTCCTTATTTAATTGCTTTGCTTGTTATATTATTTGAATGTCAAGGGCCCGATATTCGAATTAACCTAATGATCTAATGCCAAATGAATTGATTGAATCCGTAATTGTTCAATCGATTGCTACCAGTGGCGACTAGCGTGATTGGTTTCATGTTAGGGAAACGTATGATCTAATTTAAACAAACCCTCGTAGTGTGTTTGTTGATTAGGGTTGGGCTTTTCTAATTATTAATGCAATCGAGTAATTAAATCCTATGGTCATACCTAGGGTTATTTCTTGATTAGTGAAATAGTTAACGATTGTACCTTAACTATCGAGAAATTAAGGAAAGACTGGTTGTTCATCGCGTGTATGACAACTATAACCAATCTAGTAATGAGTAATTGAATTATCTTTGCATTGATGATCAGTTGAATGGATCGTGTCTGAAAAGTTGCACCTTTGGTTAGAGTCGTATTGGTTATTGATTAATTCTTGTTTATTTCTATTAGTTGTTTCATTAGTTAGTTAATTAGTTATTTTATATTCTCCAAAAATCCCCCATGCACTGAACTCTGGAAGAAACGAATTATCCCCAGTCCCTGTGGATTCGACCCTGCTCACCACTATATATAAAATTTGTATTTTTCTTGAGTAGGTAATTATTATTGCACAGGCTTGACACCCTGTCAACTTGCCAATCCAGTTGAATCATTATCTTATTGGTAAAAGTGGTAATTTATCTAATGGAGATACTTTAAAATTTGCATTGTATTTTGCAAATCCGTTTGGATTTGCTAGTTTTTGCAGATACTTTAAAATCAGCAAAGTGCTCTAGTTTGAACGGCAAAGTTTACTATTGTCAAAACATGTTACCCACTTAGGTCCATTTGGTCGGGGATAATTCGTGGATTAGATCACCTTGGATAATGGAGAAATGCTATTTCGGTCCTTAATATTTGGTGTGTGTGCTTAATTGATTATCCAAGTTTTTGAATTAAATTATATTTAGGATAATTGATAGAAATTCAATAATGACTTATGATCAATATCAAATCGTCGTTGATTAATAAATTTGGCTTTGCACTTTGGCTCCCTAGAAAGTTTGGAGTTTAGATTATTATGCGCCCATAAATAGTTATTTGAGGGTTTTAGGATGACATAAGATGTAAATATAATTGAAATTGTGTAAAACATGTACTAAGAATTCTGATAATAAAGAAAATGTGCAAAACTTTGTGGAAAAGTGATGAATGGACAACCATTAGAGGCCTACATCCGCAGAAAACTATTGAATATAATTATATGAACAGACAAGTGATGAATGGTCCAAAATTAAGACAAGTGTAAAGTTGGCTCGAAGGGGGATGAATCCATATCTGCCTAATCCTTGCAGAAGTGAAATTAAAAAAAAATGAAAAACATGTTTCGTGACTATTACTACTTTCGAACGACAAATATCCGACTGGGTGGTTCACACTCCTCCCATGTCCCAAACAA